>NW_024528266.1:3443992-3575988 GCF_017590135.1 Pyrgilauda ruficollis
GTAGTTTCCGGCCTCCCCGGCCGGCCGCCTCCTGCCCGCCCTCCTGCCCGCCGCGCCCCCGCTCGTCGCGGCCGGCGGAGCGGCGCCTCGACGAGGAGGAAGAGATAAGGATGCGGTGGGAGGAAGGCAAAGGAAAGGCGGGCGGGAGACGGGAACGCGGCACTCACCGGCTCTACCGCCGCCATCTTAGAGCGCTCGGATCGCGGACGCACCGCGGGGCGGGGCGGGGGCGGGTAAAGGCCCCGGGCCGCGCGCGATTGGCCGCCCGGTGGTCACGAGGGCCCGGCGGCCGTTTGGGGCGCGGTGCCCGCCGGGAGACGTAGTCTTCAAGCGCGGGGGCCGCCGGGAACCCCTCCTACTGGGTCCCGGGCAGGAAGAGGCGGGCGGGGGCGGGAGCGCCCTCTGGCGGCCGCTGCGGGAGCAGCAGCGCCCGCCCGCGCTGAGCGCACGGAGCGGGCCCGGGCTCCAGAGGCACTTGGGCCCGAGCACCGCGCTCTGCGGCCTCCTGCGCCCCGAGCACAGCGCTGTGTAACCCCTTGTTCTTTGAACACAGCGCTCTGTGGCCTCCTGTCCCCAGAACACAGCGCTCTGTGGCCCCCTGTCCCCAGAACACAGCGGTGTGTAGTCCCCTGTCCCAGGAACAGAATCAGAGGATCATTTAGATTGGAAAAGAGCTTTGAGAAAGCTAACACTGAGCCCAACTGTTAACCCAGCACTTCCAAGGCCAGCTCTAAACCGTGTCCATGTGCGTCACATCCACACGTTTTTCTGAACACTGTCAGCCTGTTAAACCAGGTAAACCCTGCCATGGGATTCATTTCAGTGCTGTCATTTGATTAGTACTTATCAAAGGCAAAAGGTTCAATAAAGAAAAGCACAACAAAAATATAATTAATTTCTTAACCTTTTGTAATAGTGCTTGATGATGAGAATACCATAACAGTTTTAAAAGTAAAAGAACTGGGGCATATCTTTATCCCAGGGACAAAACAGAAATTGAAAAAGAAACCATCTAATTTTAAATCACACTATGATGGCAAAACAAGAACATAATCCCTGAAATTTGTACATTCAGAAAGTACATTTTTTTTTTTTTTTTTTTTTTTTTTTTTTTTTTTTTTGTCCAGTGGTATACAGTTCATTTTACCTATTTCATAAAATTTGACTTCTGGCAATTCTTTATATATGATTTGATGCAAAACAGTAATTAATAAATCTTCCTATTTATTTACCTAATAATGCTGCCATATGGATCTTATATTTCACTTTACTTGTTTGGCAGCCAAGCACATTCTTTGACTGCCTGTTTTAATCCTGCCTTTAAGTCTCTTAACATAAATAAAGATAATCCACCCAGAATCATCTCCCTCCCTGATAATTTTTTCTTCATCTTCTTCTGTGTTCAACTTTGTACTTTTATTCTCAAAGAGCCAAGTGTGCAGACCTACATTTTATAGCCCTGAAGGTCATTTTACTGAGAAGAACTATAAGGGAGTGTTAACCACCAAATTGTATTGAATGTCATACAGCATTTGGCTATTTCACTTCTCTCATGCAAGGCAGGGAGAACAGCACGAAGCCCTCTATAAGACAGCTATGCTTATTAACATTGTTTAATTAGCTAGATGAATATAGCACAGCTGAGGTCAGAACACGGCCTACCTCATTGCAACACAAATGGGAAACAAGCACATGTTGTGGTTTGGGATATGTTTTTCTTTGATTTGTTGAGTTTTGGAGGCAAAAAGCCTCTAAAGATGACATCAGAAGTTATCCAACAACTTACAGCAGCAATGAGAGGATTATGAGCCAGTGTAATCCTTTCAAGTGGCTAGCACACATCATAGACAAGATGCTCAGAAGTGATGTGGCTGCCTTGCAAGTGGTATAATCTTCAAACTACAAGGAAATGTAAGGTAGAAGGCAAAGAGGTATCATAGATACAGCCAGGAAACCCCACCTTTTGAAGTTATAGTGGAAAAAAGAAGGGGCTGAAGTAAAGAAATGCTGAGTGTCTCATCTTTAGCAATCCTTCAGGGATTTATCAGTTTCCAGTGTGAATACAGGTAGTTGCTGGGAACATCTTCATTCTGCAAAGTGTGGCATCCAAGTCAGAGGTGTGTAGGTATGGTCTCTAATTGATCTGCATGCCTGTATCTCAGTGATTTGAATGAAATAACACTTTTAGAATCACCATGTTGTATGTGATTAAAAATCTGATCATCTTGATTTTGAAATCTGAAAATAAAAATAATTTTTAATGTCACACAGTATTGTCCATGGTATCTAAAGTGGAAATAAAACAGTGACTGTATTTTACTACTACTAAGTCTATTTTTATGGCCCTCTGATGACACAGAGTGAAATCTCTTTGGATATCAGTAACATTCCTGTTGAATTCATTGGGCCAGAACTTCACTGCATGACTTCTACTCTGTTTCCATAGCAAATAATAAATTTTTTCTCATCTCCAGACATATTCATGGATTCTTCCAAATATTTCCAGCAGTGTAGTTTCTCCCTTTAAAGCTTGCAACTTACTGGTTAAAGAGGAATGCTTTTTACAAAAACACCCTTTTGTTTTTTTACAAAGATGCAGCTTGTTTCCCTTTGATCTTGTCCCATGATAAAGCAACCAGTTTCATATGCATACATTGGAAAATGCTAGAATTCTTGGATACCAGAAGAGTGTTCTTGAATGCAGAGAGAACCATTCTTACATCATAGTGCAAATTTGATGCCCTACATTAATACAGGCTCTGCAAGAGGCAGTACAGCTTGAACAATCAAATCAAAGCAAAACAAAACAAAAGGATGCAGGACCTTCCTTTTCACCACAATTAAAGCTTGCTTGGAATTAGCTTTGAGTAAGGCTCCTCCAGCCTGGATTGTGGCTGGTATGGGCCTTTCAGTAGTTTACATCTGCACCAATGGAGGGGAAAAAAGTGATGCAGGGGCTTAAAATGCATTGCAGCCTCTTTCAACTTAGACAATTGGACACAACTTGAAATCCCACATGATCTTCCCTTAAAGAATAAAAATGGAGACACGTATTTCTTTAATGCAACTCTGTTCATTTACAAAGGTTGTTTACAATTATTTTTCCCCCTATGCTCTTAGAAAGACTATTTTGCTTTGAGCACAGGTTTGTCTTTTCCTCTGAGTAATGTTTCCTATAGGGCTGGTTTCCATTCACTTTTTAAGATCATGCTTTTGTAGCCATCTTTGAGGTGTTTGTGATGGGTTTGCAATTTCTCTTTTTTGCATGCACACAGACACACACAAACTACATAACTGTTGCATTTGGTATGAGAAGCTCAATAAGTGCCTGTACCATCTGGCCAAGCCACAACAGTGCACATTTGCATGTGGTCTGGCTCCTGGGTGGCATTTTTGCATTGTTTCAGCCCTCCCTAGACAAAGAGGCATTTAATTGTGTCTTCAATGAGCCTGAACAGGAGACAGCTACCAAGAGCTTCACTGGGAAAGGGGGACTGCCCAGCCCCCACTGCTGCAATGCAGAGAAGCAAAGAGAGGAGGGGGGACCCAACCTAAGGTGCTCTCTTAATTAAGTAATGTCAAATTCAGTGGCCATTTTCTCCCTAAGCAGCAGCTGTCTCATCTGCCAGCTGCTCTCGCTTTTCTGCAGCTGCTCTCTGACCCATGAGACATCGCTGACCTCCCCTTTTGCCCTCTTTGCTGCCCTCACGTTCTCCCAGCCTTGCATCACTTTGGAGAAGCTGGGAGGACAGCAGTGGACACAAATCAAGCATCATGAATGGGCTATAAAATTAGCGACTCATGCACTGGTCTCTGTGTGGTTGGTCTGTAACACAGGGGGACAGGCAGCCAGAAAGGGACGTGAAAAGCCTGACAGAGAAAAAAGACCTCTGCTCAGGTAAGGTCATAGCAAAGGTCAGTGAACTTCCCCAGCGAGAATGAGTGTGCCACCAAATAATGGGAAATGACAGTGGATGGACCTTCAGATGCAGGAGCCAGTTCACTTTGTAAATCAGAACATCAAGGCCAAATTGGAAAACAAAAGCTTTGAAATACCACAGAAACCACATAACTTTTAATATGGGGATGATGATGTAGGGCTGTTTAAAAACCATTTCAACAGCAAACCCTAGGCCAAATCTTTCAGGGTTTGTTATTCTAGGTGATCTGCCACTGCAGTCTGTGTTCTTTCCAAAGACTGTGGAGGACAAGTACACAAGTTTGCAAATTCCTCAATTAGGAGGCTTGTTGTTCTTTAAATTACACATACATTTAAATTGTTTAATTAATACATGCGTCCTTGGCTTCTCTAAGGAAGCAGGGAAACAGCATGCCTTTAATTTGCACTTCAGAAATACAGCAAATAAATGAAACCGAATAACAGAAGGAACCCCGTCTACTAGTTAGAGCAGGAATCCTCTTTTTTCATTACATGCCTCCTTGTTGACCACTACAAAATGAGCACAGGCATATACTGACATTGTCCCAGTAAGGATGAAAGACAAAAATAGGAATAAATTGTGAAATTTATATTCAGATATGGATTAGAATGTGAATTAGGTGATCATAAAATTTAGTAAAGTATCCGAAATTATTAATAATGATTGTACTGAAATCTCATCAAGAAGCACATGATGACACCTGAGCAGGAGACGCTGAAACTAGATCAGCCAGTATACTTCAGGTTTTTTATACCATGTCAGTAACAACAGGTACTTGCAAACCCTGCTTAACCAGGTAAATGATGTCTGCAACTCCTTAGGGTTCCTTAAATGGAACAAAGAGGCAACTGAAGTGTATGAAGGTATCTGTCCTGCTTTGCTTGATAGCTTGGTTTGTTGCTTACTTGGAAAAGCAGCACTGATTTTTCACAGTACAGTACCTGCTAGCACATGGGTCATTAAGGATCGATTCTGCCTGTTCAGTAACATTTTCCTTTAAGAAGGTTAAAATAAGCACTCAATTATGTGTCCTTTAAAGATATTTCATGATGTTGGTTGGCAGTTGGTTGCCTGTCTTCAGAATGGGGACATAAAAACTGTCACAGCGTGAGCTGCATGAATCAGAACATAGCTATTTTCACTTGTTTAAGAAAATAATTATTGTAATCTTTGTGTTTTGCAGGCACCCTAGAAACATTCCTAATTTGCTCTGACGGTGAATTCACACTTTCTACAAATGATAGGCTGATACAAGTGTTATCAGTACTGGAGAAATGAAGGTGAGAACTGTCAGAAACACAGGTGTCCACCTGCAACTACACCTCAATAATAGCATGGCATCAAATTCCTTTGGTAAATTTGCCATGCTAAGTGAAACAGCTTATCACACAGCAAACCTGGATCGTGCACTGTATCTGCTGCCCTTGTCCTCTGGTTGGCTGGGCTACTTAGCCACTTTTTGCCAATTAATGCTATCATAATGCATCAAGTAGATTTATATAAATACACTTATTCTGAAAAAATAGGATCTATGCTTTTCTGCTCTGGGAAAGCAGAAATTTTCACCTAACCTCTAGCATAGGAGATAGATAAGCCTAAGCCTAGGAGATAAAGACTTGTAAAATTATTGTTATTCTTTATTAAAGATGGGGACAGAAGACCACAGGGAATAAGACAGTTGCAGAAAGTTCTGAGATTATAGTTTGGATTTTGAAACACACTCTCTGGGGAGTCATCTGGATGCTGGGAAATCAGGAGAATATTTTGTGTACTAAGATCAGAATAAGGATTGGTGTAGTTTCATTGAAGTAAATGGCACTGAAGTAGAAAGACAGACAGAATCTCATCCTGCAAAGTTTTAACTGAAATCATAGTCTGTACTTGCCAGCAGTGGGAAGACAGATGAAATTTAAACAAGGAGTGGGATCCCAGTACTAGGGGCTGGATCTTGCAGATACATGCTCTGAAGTGTTTTGCAGCTATTCTCCCACTCAACAGGCATCTATCTCCCTGTGCTCTGAAAGCAACTGCTTATTGACATGAACCAGTAAAAAGCATCTTGCACTGATATTAAGTCAGAGGTGTTTTAGTGCATAGGATAGTGATCGTTCCTCTGTGATACCGTTGAGGCTGCATCTCAAATCCTGCGTTCAGTTCTGAGCCCCTCACTACAAGAAGGACATTCAGGTGTTGCAGCGTGTCCAGAGAAGAGCAATGGAGCAGAGGAAGGAGCACAACTCTGGTGAGAGGCAGCCGAGGGAGCTGGGATGTTTAGCCTGGTGAAAAAGAAACTCAGGAAGGATCTTACTTTTCTCTACAAGAGCCTGAAAGGAGGCTGTAAGCCACGTGGGGGTTGGTCTCTTCTCCCAGGTAACAAGTGACAGGACAAGAGGAAATGGCCTCAGGTTGTGCCAGGGGAGGTTTAGATTGGATATTAGGAAGACTTTTCTTCATGGAAAGGGTTGTAAAGCATTAGAACAGGTGGCCCAGGGAGGTGGTAGAGTCACTATCCCTGGAAGTGTTCAAAAAACATGGATATGGCACTAAAGGGCATGATTTGCTGCTAACCATGGTGGTGGAGCAATGGTGACAGTTGGACTTGATGTTTTCCAACCTTACCAACTCTATCATTCTACATTGACACTAAGTTTGACAACACACAGAGAACATAAGCAGTCACCTTACAGACACAGGTAGTATCTTTTTTTCACTCTCTAATTCATGCAAGTGGAAGAAATATAATATGTGCATTAATCACATTTATTTTTATGACAGATCATTGGTTTCTAATCTTTCTCTTTCCAGAAGACAATCAGCGTCCTTCGTGTGACAATGCCACCTTGACTCTGCAGCCTGTTTCTCTAATTTGAGTTACTGCCTTACTGAATATTGAATTTGTGATGGTTTTTCATGGGCTAAAAATAGAGCAAACGAATTGTTATAAACCACATAGACAGACCTACATACCACAGCCCACACTCCATAATAAAGATATGCTTGAAAAATTTTTTGTACAGCCTCGCAGATGAAAACTACGAGAAATTCTTCACGGAATCAATTAGGTTGGAGGGGACCTCTGGAGATCATCCAGGCAGGGTCACCCAGAGCAGGTGACACGGGAGTGCGTCCATGTGGGTCTGGACTGTCTCCAGAGAGGGAGAATCCATGACCTCCCTGGGCAGCCTGTTACCCTCGTTGTAAAGAAGTTCTTCCTCATGTTGAGGTGAAACTTCTTGTGCTTTAGTTTATGGCCGTCAACTCCTCATCCTGTCACTGGGCACCACCGAAAAGAGTCTGGCACCATCCTCTTGACACCCACCTTTGAGACATTTACGAGATCCCCTCTCAGTCCTCTGGGCTCAATAGGCTAAACCCCCTCTTTACCGTGAGGGCGGCGAGGCGCTGGCACACGTCGCCCAGGGAAGCTGTGGATGGCCCATGGCTGGGAGCGTTCAAGGCGGGTTTACATGCGGCTTTGAGTCCCCGGAGCCTCCTCCCTCTCCCCCTCCCTCCGTCCCTCCCTCCGTCCGTCCTGCTCTCCCCGCCCGCCCCAGCCGGCGGCAGCTCCGGGCGGCGGCTCCTCCCCCGTGGCCGCCCGGCAGCATGGCGGCGGCGGTGGAGACCCGCAGAGTCTGCGAGACCGCCGGCTGCAGCAGCGAGGCCAAGCTGCAGTGCCCCACCTGCCTCAAGCTGGGCATCCAGGGCTCCTACTTCTGCTCGCAGGTGAGGTTCCCCGCGGCCCAGCCCCTCGCTCGGCGCTCCGGGCGTGCGGCGGGCGCAGGATCCAGCTCCCCGCGCCGGCTCCCGGCCGCCCGGGCCCGGCCCGGCGTGCCCGGCTCTGCCTCTGTGCCCGCCCGCTCCCGCCCAGCCTGGGCCAGCAGCGCCCGGCCAGGGACCCCGCACGAAGTTCGCCCTCGGTTCCTCGGTTGTTGGAGCCGGGGGAGCCGGGCTGGCGGCCCCCGGCCGGGCGGGAGCCCCGTTTCTCCTCGTGGCCGCGGGCGATGCGGGACCTCGGCGGCACTAAAGCGCAGCCGGAGCGCTCGTGAGAGGTGCACGGATGTTCCGCTGCCTGAAGGTGTGGGTGGTCCGTGTGCTCCCCTTAAAAATAAAGGCTTAGTGGGACAAAGTAAGGACGTGCTCATCAAATT
The DNA here is from genome assembly GCF_017590135.1 of Pyrgilauda ruficollis. NCBI lineage: Eukaryota > Metazoa > Chordata > Aves > Passeriformes > Passeridae > Pyrgilauda > Pyrgilauda ruficollis. The sequence goes on from NW_024528266.1 coordinate 3,452,082, forward strand.
CCAGCGGCTGCGGTTCCCTGCCGGCGTCAGCTCTGGAGTTGCTCGGCTTTGATAGACACCAGGAGACTTGTTGCTCTGAAAACAGATTTTCTTTAAGTTATGAGTTTCTGTAAAAACTGTTTGATACTCTTCCTTTTTTGTATTATTCCCTTTTTGTTCCTATTTTTTTTTTCCACTAAGTCCTTTGGTGTTGTGCTCTGAGGGTGCCAGACAGGAAGGTTCAGGTTAGGCCACATGTCACAGAGCAGTCAGCTCCCAGGAGAAATGTGAGAATTGAACGTGTTCTATGGGCCGCAGTGGTAACAGAGCGTGGTCCTTCAATAGAAAGAACTGTCTGATGAGTGTTTTTTGTTTGTGGGGTTTGTTTTGGTTTTGTTTGTTTTTTTTTAATTAACTTTCAAATGTGCACTGAAGTACATAGCCTAACCCTTTGAACTTTTTGTATGTGTAATTCTGTCAAAATCAGTGAGGATGTATGTGTTTAGTTCAGACATTAACACTGGCTTTCCTTGTCAAAATTATAACTCAGAGTAAAGTCTTTGAACTTTTGTAGTTAAACATAACAAAATAATTCAGTCACATCAGCTAGATTAATTTATTAATTGGGAAGAATTTTTTTCAGAGTCAGGATGTAAGCTGATAGTTATGGTTTGCATAGGACTAGGGGAAAATTTCTCACGTGCTTGTGACACACCTGCTGCACAGCTTCTGGTACTTTCCCCTGAAATCTCTGTGCCCTGTGCTGGAAGTCGATGCCAAATTAGAGCGACTGTAGCTCAGAATTGTTCTGACAATTCTGTATCTCTAGTTCCCACATGGTGCTTGTGGTTAACTTCTAGGATTTGCTCTAGGTTTTACTGCGTGTTTTGACATGTCTGATACAAAACTCATCATAAATGCATCATTGGTATATTCAAATATTGGTTGGTGATGACAAAACCATTTGTTAAGAGAACGAACAGGCCAATGTGCAGAGTTCCAGTTACATCTTCACTCCCCTCCTTCCCATCTCTAACTCATCTAATTCCATATGGGATGCAGAGATTCTTGTTTTCTATATACTGAGTTTTAATTATTTGGAAATATCTGCTGCTGTTGTTAGGAAAAAGGGGAATTACTGGAAATACTTCTTGGCTTGTTAAAATAGGCTGCTGGATAACTGACTACATGCTTGTAAAGCTGTCCTGCCTAGAAGATTAAGTACTGAACTGGGAATCCCAGTCATCCCATTTCTGAGTGACTTGAGGCGTGTTGTCCCTTGCTGTGCCAATCAGGAATGTGGGTAAGCACACTGAAGGTGCTTTGGAGGTTTTGTGGCGAGGTGTTGCAGAGAAGGACATGAGTGACAGCCTGTTGTAAAGATGTGCAAGAAATGTCATGTACAGAGAGAAGAGTCCCCGTGTTCTTCCTGTAGCAAAGACCCTTAGCCCCCCTTAGTACCCTGAGTGGGGCCCAGCATGGAATTTTCCCAAGGCTCCAGCTCTCCTCATCACCTGGTGCCATGGAGGAGACTTGCTGTCACCTTGTGTGTGCCATGGAGAGACTGGCTGTCCCCTGGTGTGTGCCATGGAGAGACTGGCTGTCCCCTGGTGTGTGCCATGGAGAGACTGGCTGCTGCCCCAGTGTCTGGCTGGCACAGTCAGGGGGGTAGGTGAGGTACTGCTGACAACCTGGCTGCCTCTTCAAATAAGCACATGGCCGATGAAGGATTATTATTTTCTCTGAACTTCCAGCAAGTTTCAGCTGACAGCAGTGCGCTGTTTAGCATGGGTGAAACTTTTGTGGAGTTCTCTCTTTGGTGGTTTTCTTTCCATTCTGGTCTTACATGCATAAATAACTCCTAGATAAGCTAGTGAGTGGACCTAGGGTGTTATTCCACCTCACAGCACAGCCTGTCTTGTAGCTGGCTTGGTGCTGCTCCCTCCCTCTAAGGATGCAGGCTTCTACCCTTTGCCTTAGGCTGTCCCTGATTCCTTGGTGAGCCACTTCTGAGGTCTTCAGAGTTTTCTTTTAAATGGAGGAAAAGCAGTTGCATTAATTGTTTGGGGTTGTTTTGCTGGTTTAGCACTGCAGGGTCATGAAACACTTCAGGAGTGTGCTGCTGAAGAGCAGCCTTGCCCACTGTGGCCCAGTTTAGCCCAGCTATAAAGTCAGCCTGTCCTTATGGAATGCACTGGTGTTGGGCAGGTGTGTGGGCGCTTCCTTTGGGCTGAGGATGGATTGGGAGCCACAAGCTATCTGGCGTCTCCTTGACAGGTAAAAGCATCTGTATGGGCATGGACACCTGGTAATTAATCTGCTTGGAAGCCTACAATGACTTTTTCGTACAGCCAAAACTCCAATCAGAGCTAAAACCAAATTTGTAGGAATTTATTTTCTCTAGTGCTAAGATTAAACAACAGAAAATTGTGAACTGCTGTAGGATGGTAACCCTGTGAAGCCATGTGTTTGGATTATAAGTTACTAACATTTGCTAAGAAAAAATTGATATAGGACTGAAAGGTATAGGAAGTAAGTATAGTAAGTATAGGGCTGAGAATCCCAGTGTAGTGTGGAGATTGATTAAAAATTATTTTTCATGACTGCACATAGAGAATTGAAGTGAACTTTCCAAGTAGATTGCATCAAGACAATGATTTCCCTGGTGGATTTATCATTTGTGTTTCTCCTTTCTGGGAGAAAGGGTGTTATTCTGGTCACTTATTTTTTTCTCTTTCTCTGTATCTAAACGTATGCCTCAGCAACATGCCCTGAAAGTGCTTAGGCTGGAGTAATTTGACATTCTCTGGGATTCTTTGAGCCAACACTGTTTCCTCTCTGGCTGTTGGGCACCTTGGAAACTGAGTACAGTTGCTAAATAATTGTTGTGCTTGTGGATCATGGATGGAACGGGGCCATGTGGCCAGGTTCTGGCCTAGCAGGGAGGTTTTGAACTGGTCATGGAGACCAGTTCAAAAAATGGCTTTTAGCAGCAGAGAAGCTCTTGAGGTGGTGTGTTGAACCCTGGCTTTTTTTTCCCCCTTTAACTTCAAGCTGTAACAAGAGGAACTGTTCTTTTGAGGGATGCTGTCTGCTGTTAACCCTTAGTAATATTTTAGGCTAGTAAATCAAGTACTGTCACTACCACCTGCCTTTTTTCACCATCTTGGTTTCTTTTATTTAGGGACTTATTGCACTGTTGGTTGTGTTTATCATCCTATGGTGAGATACAGTAATTCAGTCTATCTTCTGAATGTGGAAATCACACAGATGTCCAGCATCACATCTCAGGTGTAGAGTTTCTCTTGCTAAGATGAGTTTGTTATTGTGAAATCTGCCTTACAGATACAGTCATTTGCATGTACATTGTGTGTAGTATACATAAGGAGTTTGTGTTTAAATAGACACTTTGCATTTCTTTTATGTCTTCTACAAGTGGCTGAAGGATAAAGAAGGGGAGAGTAGTGACTGTTCTTGAGAACTCCAGTTACCATTTTTATATGAGCCTTCTAATTGCGAATGGATGACTTATTGGTGATTTTGTGTTGCTTTCGTGAAAAACTTCCTCTTTCATACTACTTATGTAAGTGTCTTGGACAAAACATAATAGGTTTACTGTGGTGTGGACTAGATGCTGGTACAGGGCCATTTCTCCAGCCAAATTCAGAAATATCTACTTGTAGACACGTTCTGGAAACACTCTCTTACTCTGAAGTCAGTGGCCTTTGCCATTTTTGTTTCTCTGAGAGCTGGTGGCCATGGGTTGTATGCTAATAGTAGTCATAACTTACTCAAGGAGAAGTGTTGCCCCTTCCTGTTTTGTGTGCCCTTGTGTTGTCACAAGGTGTATGAAGTGGTCTGGTTCTGGAGTCAGAAGTGAGGACTGGGGTTATCTGGTGACTCTGCCATGTGTGTTTTAGGTGTTTGAAGGGGTAGCAGTTTCTCTGAACTGTACAGTCAGGGCCAGTGTCTCTCTTGCACTGGTAGGTGCCTCCCAATATCTCGTGATGCCTTTTGATATCTGAGGTGGGGTTATGACTTGTTCAGGAAAGAAATGCTGCTACGTTCTCTCAGTGAGTTTATATACAATTTACTGCATTCTGGAAGGCACATTTTTCACTGACACTCAGCTCTGGGCCCTTGACAGCTTTGGATGCTCAAGGTGACAGTAATTTGTGAAAAATTGGGGACCTGAAGAGAAGATTGTTGTCCCATCTGCTGCTTTGCTGTTTTCCTTTTACTGTCAATGTGCTGGGGATGGGGAGCAGGGAGCAATAGACCTGGATGAAACTATTTTTTGTCCTCTCTCACATCAGCCCATAGGACATCAGTGCAGTATTTCATCCTTGGTTCACTGTTCTTTGTGCCTGAAATAGGCTGAAACCAGCTGCTTGGATCCAGCTGAGTTTCCTCAGGCATAAATGGCACTCAGCTGATACCGTCTTCTAGAAAATCAGATTTCCTTCATCAGGAAGCTGACATTCTCAATAGCCTATAAATCACGATGAATACGTGTCGGAGGTAAGCACCTGATTGTTGGTGAGATAGGAAGGCTGAGCCTTCATGATTTTCTGAAAGTAAAACTTCAGACTCCTGTAGGCATACTTGCTGAGCTAGTGTTCCATGTACTGACAGGATAGTCCAGCTGGAATTCCTCTGGTCCATTGTTCCGTCACTACACTCAAAAATCAGTTGTATGTTTCTGTAAATCTGAAGAGCTGCAAAATGCAGTCCCTTCCTCAAAGGAAGGGCTTGGTCATGAGGGACCCAGGAGTCTCAGGGTAAGATGAGGTCTTAGATGAAGGAGAAAGTCAATCAACCCAGCTGTCACCAAGGTTCTGCATGTAGGTGCTTCCCTTGGAGTTGAAAACATATTCTGAAAACACATATCCAACTCTTCTGAAAAACTGACTATTCATGTGTTCTGCTTAGACTACTTTGGGAATTTTGTACAGAGCTTTTCAGACTGCAGGCTGCCTCTGTGGGCTTGTACTGCTCTAGAAGGATTTCAGCATGCTGAAAAGAGTCAACTGTTTCATTTAACATCAAATGGATTAACACTTCAACATACTTGTACTTATGGGTAAAATATGAGTTAATCTGTGCTGTATTTAATATGTATATATAATTGATAACCTGGTATTAAACTAAATGTTGTACTTCAGAGGTTTTTTTTGTCTTCTGTTTTGCATACCTTTAAGGTATTTGGTTAAAAATGAGTTCTCATTATGCAAAATGACATGGTCTCAGGTTAAGCCCCAGACAGTTTTACGTTCTGAAGGACATTTGTAAATTCTGTTAAAAAGATTGCTCAGAATATTTTTAGCTGCAGTGTGCTGCTTGGCACTTGCAGTTTGTCCATTGCAGTTCAGGATATAATGACATGCAAAGACACAGTCTGTCCTCATAGTCTTGATTCTGACTATATTTTTTTAAATTTTCTGTAAAGTAGATATTTTTTGAAATTCATTGCAGTGGCTCTAAATGAGGACCATAGAGGATGGAGGAAGGGGTAATTCTGTGGAAGTTGGACACAAGTTGGAGTGCTGACAGAGGGCTTGCCAGAGCTAACTTGAAATGAGCCTTTCCCATGCAAAGGCCGTTCAGAAACACAGTCTGTCAGCATGTCTTGGATTCTGTGCTGTGGTGCCTGCATAGCTTCCTGGGCTTGGCTGTCATAGAGTGGCCTGGCTTGGAACAGACTCTAAAGACTATCCAGTTCCAATCCTCTGCCACGGGCAGGGACACCTTCCACTAGACCAGGTTGTTCAGAGCCCCATCCATCCTGGTTGTGAACACATCCAGGGATGGGGCATCCATGTCTCTGGGTAGCTGATTTAGATCTAGTTTGTTATATCTGTGCTATACAGAGGTTTGTAGTGTAGTAATATCCTAATATTGATTGAGCATCCTTTTTTCCTGTGGAATTTGCAGTTGGCTGTACTTTTCTACCTCTTAATCAGATTGTATGCATACATGAACTGAATGAATAAGAAGCTTTCTGTTATTATTGTAAAGATGACAATAAACATAGCAGATTTTTTTTTCCTAATTACTTCAATAACTATTTTAAAGGGCTTTGTTCTTTCAATGGTTGATTAAAAAAAAACCCTTGAGGTATTTGGTAGTGATCCCTGTGTTCATAGTGAAAATGCACCTACTATAAAACAAACGCTGCTGTGCCACACGATTCTCTTGATATTGGGCGAGTCCTTAAGGTAAATATCATTTTCAGAAATAACACAGCTTCCACAAGGGCATCCAACAGGAATCTTTTCAAATGGTAATGCTGGTTGTGCCTTTGGTTACCTTTTGATATATTCTGATGAACACTGGGTTGAATCTGTCTCTAAACACAAAACCAGTGGGATTGGCTTAAGAATGTCCTGAAGCTAGAAATGTTGATGAAGGTTTCAGTATGTTGGCAGCCTCTGTTATATTTTTCTTACCGATAGAATAGTTGTATTCTATTGCTCTAAACAAGTCAAGGATTGCTCTAAAACAAGTCAAGGATTACCCTACCCCTCTGCTTTTTTTTTTTTTCCTCATATATTTGACCTCTCTTCTTGTACAGTCTTCTTCAGTGTTTCCATGTCTGTCTTGATTGAGGTGTAAAAGTCATGTGCAATAAAAAAGAAACACGCTTTAGGTGAGAAGGGTGGGGTTATTAATATCAGGCATGTTAATGGATTATGTAGTGCTTGAAATGAAACCTAGGAAGCCTTCCAAGGAACTTGAAGCCAAATTCATATTGTTCTTGTGTACTTTCCCCCTGAAGCTATTTAATGTTTTAAAATATAGCTGTGCAGTGTTACATGTTCCTTTTTTCACTGTATCTGAAGAAAACCCCCACCTTTATTGTCTTCATTTTAATATTAAAAGTCACCCTGGAATTTTTTTCCCTGGATTTTGTTTATTTAGTCATTGAAAATTTTCTATCCTGACCTGGGTAGGGCATAGGAGCACAGAGGAATTGTTAAGAGACAGGAATGGTAATAGCCAGATTGAAGTAGATGTGTCAGTAGAAAGCTCAGTGAAAAGCATAATTTTCTCCAGAAAATACTCCAAAAAGTGGTCCAGATGGAGAGAAAGAGTAGGTTTCTTCCTTAGCTTGTTGGGAAGTCTGCAGTATAGAGGGTGAGGGTGTTTGCAATGTGCAGTGGTACTTTGGGAGTGCTTTGTTGCCAGAGCTCTGATTCTCCACCCTGTGAGATGACAGCTGCCGTATTTTTATGTGGAAGTGCCAAGGCAGAGCTCTGCAGTTATGTGCAATGTGGTGCTTGTGCAGTAGGTTGTTGAACATAAATAATTTGTATGTACCCGGTCAGTCCAGTGCTCGCAGGAAGCATGTGACTGATCCTACACAAAATAGATGGGCTGTAGGTGGATGTGCAGCATGTCCTCTGAGTGCCTTCCAGAAGTGTCAGACCAAGGCAGAGAGATTGATGGAATGTTCAGTGCTCTTGTGACAGCCCCTGCTCACCAAAATGCTTCGATGTACTGTGCGTGCCTGTTGCAGTTGATGGATGCACACATGGTGCGGGTGTCTGGTTGTCCCGGGCTACAGCAGCTTTGGAGCTGAGCCCCAGGAGTTCTGGCAGAGCTGCTGCTCTTGTGGAGATAAGAGGACAAGTAAAATCTGGGAAAGATGTTTGGGAGAACTTAGGCACACAGCAGCATTATGCAGAATCATCTTAGGTTGTAGGAAATGAGAAGCCAAAAATGGAGCCTCTCGAGTTATGCTACTGTCCCTGGTGCTGTGTGCCTGTTTTTTGATGGTTAGGGGCCAGGAGAGAGGAAAAGCTGTTGGTGTAGGACAAAGCAAGGGCATTGGAGAACATCCCCCAAAATTTCATAGGAAGCAGAGAATGAACTACAATCAGTAATTGCCACAGCTGGTGTATGTCTTCCTTCCCCAAATACTCCTTTATATTCAAAAAAGTGGATTCTAGGCTTGCAGACTTGGTAGCTGCTCTAAGTCCTTAGCTGCTTAGTCCTTCTTTTATGCTTCAGAACAAAGACCTCGTGTTTGAAAGGGGATTAAAACCTTACTGGTTCTTCCAATGTCCTTGAAATAGCATCTTTAGATTTTTTAAAAATTTTCTTTTCCCTAAAGCAGGCCTCAGTTAAAACCTGTTCCTTCTCTCCCAGCTCCCCAGCAGAGAACAGTGCAGTGCAAAGGTCTGTGTGTGCAGTGGGTTATATAAGTGTGACAGTAAACTTGGGCTGCTGTTGGAAGTGACGTTCTCTCCGGTCATCGTGTAAGTGTTGGTTTCAGAGCTCCTGGCAGTGCAGTCACTCTTGGTGTGTGAGGCAGCACAACACAGCGAGCAGCTGGTTCTGGTCATGAGAGGAACAGCACACACACGGCAGGGTCTCTTTGAACATAGGTGTGCTTGTGTACCACTGCACTGTGTGTTTGTGAGTGCAATTTGGTACTTACTGGTTGCAAGACTAATGAGGGAGGAGGGAGAAGGTGGCTCAACAGGAGCAGGCTGCTCAAGAGCGCTCAAGAGCAACCCTGAAGCAAGGGTAGAATGTTACAAGCTGGGCTCAGTTTGCAGATGTGTTGTCTTGGGCTGGTTGAGTGTTGTATACTTTATGTTGAATCAGTTGTTGGCTCTGGATGGTAGTTTTACAGTGATGATTCAGCATTAGTATTGTTTCTCCTTAAAAAGAAAACCAGTTTGCTTCCTGCCTCTTTGTTCAGAAATTCAGCTGTAATTGTCAATGATTGGAATTAGCAGTTTCTTAATGGATGTTTTGAGTGCACATAGGCATTGATTTAGAATTTCTGCTACAAACCTAAGTAATTTGCCAATTAGCACCTTAAAGGATCACCTTTAATGCTGCCTTCTGCGGTTTTTCTACTAAAATCTCTTTTCTTTCACGTCTTTTCTTCATCTTAGTCCTTCTTTATTCTCCAGCTGCTGGTCGTTTCCATCTGCCCCTTTGCTGGTTCTTTGTTCGTTGCATGAACTGCTCTATTTGTGCTTGGGAGGAAGAGGAAAGACCAATCTCCTCCACAGTCACTCTTTTGTTGATTTCCATTTCAACTTTCTCAATTTTTTTTTTTCAATTTCTTATTTTCACTCAGCAGCCCTCATTTCCGACCTTTATTCTACTTCATTAGTTCCCCTGTGGTTGTGCTAATTGGCCTCTGTTGCTTTCCTGTGCTGGAGCAGGAGGCAAAAGGGATGCAATTAGCAGGGAGATGGCTCCATGTAGGAGTCAAGGGAGAACCTTGCTGCTCACTGCAGTGCTGTAAGATCAGGTACAGAGATAGACTCTGCTTCAGCCAACCTGCAGCCACCACGGAGTTTAGTTACTCATTGAAATGATTAATAGTCAATATATAGGATTATGTCAGTGTATTTCATTGCCATGGGTGTTGTCTGTTTAGTTGTGCTTTTTCTGCCTATTCTGATTCATAAACTTTTGAATGTGATATTTTCTATTGCTAAGACTAGCAGTTACCAGTAGCATTTAGTGCATATTGCCTCAAGGGTTAATAAAAACAGTCTTCCAGTTTTCTTTTAAAATATATTTACTTCTCTGTTTTGTCAGCTTGGCATGTCTGTCCACATAAATAATGCTTAAAACATGTATTTATACATTTTTGTTTGCAATTCTAGGAATGCTTTAAAGGAAGCTGGGCCACTCACAAGTTATTACACAAGAAAGCAAGTAAGTACATTACTTTTTAAAATGCATTTTCATATTTCTTTGAATTTGTTTGGTCCTGTGCAGTGAGCTGTAGGTAGTCTTGCTTGAGCTGGAGATTGGACCAGATGACCTCCAGATGTCCCTTCCAACCTCAACTGCTCTGTGCTTCTCTGCCTAGGAGTGGTAGTGGGGTTTTTTCCAAGATACCTTGCACTGGGTGATGCGTATCTGAAATCCAGTTCTCTAACAATCTAAAGTGCTGTGTAAAATTTTAGAGGCAAAGGTTCACAGAAGTGTTTGTTTCTGTTCACTTTTCTATTTGCATGAATTACTGCTTGAGCTACATTGCCAGGTATATGAACACAGAAAGAGGGGTGCTGAAATAAAGGGCAAAGAGAATAATAAATCACTATTGTAAGGTAGTGTTCCTTCATAGCATTTTGATGTCTAATGCAGTCAAAGGCAGTACAGTGGGAAAGGTTCTTGCAAAGTCTTTGTGATTAGACACTTGCTGGAACACAAGTGAGTCAGAGTGCAGCTGTTCTGTACATTTTTGGGAAAAAAGGGAGAATGCTTGTGTCCATGGTACAGCCACTGAGGGAGGATGTATCATAGCTAGGATTTTGCTGAGTTCAGTTCAGGGTAGTAAGAGTATCTGTGTGCCCTAGTGACAGCTGATAGCTCTGGTACAGAAATACTGTGAGACTGGTAGATTCTACCTTATCCTCAAATAATTTACCTCTTTTCCTAAAACCCAATAAGGCTTCTTTTTCTATGATAAATGTTGAATGGTAAATAGGTTGGAGTAGTACAGATAATTACAAATGTTTTCCTTCTTTCTGCCTTCCCAGTGTAGGGATCTAATAGTTCACACTTGCATTCTGCATCCTATTAATTTGTGTAAATATGAACAGCTTTGGACTTTTAAATTGTTATTTCTCAGTTTCATCTGAACTGAATGCCATTTGAGCAGATGGCTTAGATGTCAGCCACAGAGGCTCTGAGGAATTGACATTAGGGCTTGCAATGGCAGACCTTTTGCTACCTCTTCATCCTTCTGAGATATAAAAAGAGAAAACAAACAACTTATCCACTTATGAGTTAAAGATTAATGTTACTGTGCTCTTTCTTAACCCTTGCCTTCTCTTTCTGAGTAAGTACTTCTCCTTTTGGTATTGCTCAGGATCTGCGTGTTTCAATCCTTTGTGTAAACACCTTCAATTTGCCCTCATAGGAATGTGTTATTTGTGAATGAAGTCAGTCATTGGACCATGTCAGACATTAATTTCACAAGGTTCAGAGAGCTGGGAAGCTCCAGCAGTTTGGGACCATCTCCTAAGGTGTGAGCACTGCTTGTCCTGATCTGCAGAAGTAGCAGGACCTGCACTCTCTCCATCAGCTCTGGAGGGGTAGCAGCTTCCTGTGTTGAGGCTGACAGTAGGATGCCCTCCCTTCCACCTTTGCATGGTCTCCTTCCCACCTCAGGTCATTTTGGTCACTGGGTGCTAAAGGAGATCACAAGGACGGAATGTTCCCCTGCAGTGCAAGGGAATTAATTGAAGGGATCCTGAGTGCCTCTGTAGAAACAGGCTTTTTTCCCAGGAATGAAAACAAGCGCTGTGTTATAAAACTACAAATGAAGAACAACTTAATTACTACACTTCCTTTGTGCATTCAGTCCTGACATTCCCCAGTTTGCTATTGAATAGGGCGGGAAGAATATGAATTTGGAATGGACAATACAAAATGATAATTGCTACTTACACTTTACTATATCAGTATCTGAAATTCCAGAAGGAGTCAGGTCTAGACTTACACACTTGTAAGTCACTTTCTAGACCCCACAGTCCTCATTCTTAGTAGGACAGATTTTGCTGCTGCAACTTTTTTTCCCCCTTTTTCTTCTCTTTTCAGAAGATGAAAAAGCTAAGCGTGAAGTTTCCTCCTGGAGCCTGGAAGGCGATGTTAACACAAATCCCTGGTCTGGTTATCGATACACTGGGAAGCTCCGGCCGCACTATCCACTGGTAAGCAAGAGGTGCCACTCCACTCCAGAGCTGCTACATTCTGTAGCAGCTAATGCACCACTCCTGACCTGATGACCTCCCACAGTTTTGCTGAGAGAAAAGAGCTTCTTGATCTGAACCCAGTGGCAAGGACATGCATGGCTGTCCTTATCGTGGTTCATTTTAGTTTGACTTGTTCTATCTTCTGGTATATTTATAATTAAGGGAGTGCCTGTGAGCATCAGTAACAGGCTTATACCTTTGGATGTACACTGTGACATTTATTCTGCAAAAAAGCTACTGCTAGTTCAGATGCTGTCTCCCTGCTGTTTTTTGTCCTCACCCATTATGGAGCAGTCTGTTTCTAAATGTTCAGGTGAATTAATTTAGAATTTAAATAAATTATTTTATATTATATTATGTAAATGGTTTAAAATAACCTGGTGAGTGAACTGGTGAACAGCTGAAAGAACAGAGGTTACAGTAATCTCCTGCACTGGAATGGTGAAGAACAGCAGAGGTCAGTAAGATCTTTGGTTGTGAAAGGTGGGTTTAGAAGATGATGATATATAACTCTGTGTGTGTGTGTATATATATATATATATATATACACACACAGACATACAGACATAGGTGTATTTTTCAATTGGTACAAGTTTGTACATGGAGTAAGCTGAAGTTTTTTTTTACAGCAGTAATGGCATTTTCTTTACATTTGTCTTTTCTAATTGGCCTGTGCTAGAAAAGGTGCCCCAGTGGCATCCTCTCTCTAAGTCTTGTCCATGTTACAGGCTCACTAGAGAGCAGATTAGCTGAGCCTGAGCCCATGTGTGTTTGTTAGTGTTGTTGGAGAAAAAGGTGTTTGGGACATTTCACTGGCTAAGTAATTAGTTGTGTAACCTCTGAACATGTTTATTTTTTGTCTTGTGACTGCTGGGAGACTGATGGAAATTAAATTAGAGATTTTGACTAAGGTGGTGATTAGAAGTAGCAGTCTTGCTAAAGAGAAGAGGGATGCATTTGGAACCAGTGCACTTGCAGTCTGGAAAGCAGCAGAAAAAAAATGCTACAATAAGGCATAATACATTATAAAACCAGTTTGATTCACTTGACAATAAAAATTTGATTTTTACAAAGCTGTACAGTTGGCTATTAAAAGTTGTATAATATGATAGCAATAGAGGGTAACAGCAGAGTGTCTGGGATTGAAACTTGGAACTTTTGGAGTGTTTACATACTTTGCAACTTTTTCTAAATGGACTTGGCCATATTTCACATGAAATGTTTAATATTGTATTTAATTTTGCTGTGTGACTGTTTTTGTGACTGTAATAAGTGGTGTTGCAACCTAACCAGTTTTGCCTGTGATTTATTTAGACGCCCACAAGACCTGTGCCAAGTTATATTCAGAGACCGGATTATGCTGATCACCCACTAGGTAACATGAAACAAATCACAATTATGAGTGTTATGCATGCTCTCTATTTTCCTTTCCATTGAAAAAGCATGAAGGAGGTACTGGAGAAGGGAACCTCTTTTATCTGTTCTCACTTTACTACTTCTCCACAGTAACTTACATATTTTTAAAAAAATCACAGTTGCAAATATTTTTTGGGAGTCCAAAGTTTGTAATGGATTGTCTTTCGAAGGTGTACAGGAAATTAAGAGTGAGTTTATTTGGTTTGGGTTTTTTTTTTTTAATCTCAAACATACAAGTCCTAGTTCTGTTGCTAATTTGATAACAAACAGCAATGAGTTGACTGTTGCAGATGAATTCTACTAAACCATTCTCTATGGCATCAGTGTATCTGTTGAAAATGTATTATTTTATAACAAAACCAAGAAAACCTTGTAGTATGCAACCCCCAAAAGAAAACTGGGGTATGAGTTTCAGCTGTTTCTGGACAGAGAGGGAATGCATTCAAAATTACTTTTGATATTTTCCTCTTTTTATACCAGTATTGGGGCATTGCATTTCCCCAAAAGGCTGCTATAAAGTCTGTTAGCATTATTTTTTAATCTTAAGATATTCCGTAGTTATTTTTTAAAAAGTGTAAATATTAAAACAACACAAAATACTGGATTTTATGGGGTTGCTCATCTTTAAAGCTGAGATTGCACAGAATTTGGTAGGAAGAATTTATGTGTTTTTGTCAGCTGATTATTGCAGTAGTATAACCAGATATATTCCCAAGCTCATGTAACCCTTTATGAATGTAATTCTCACTAAGTATTTTCTAAGAGCAGCTGAAAAATGCTTCTCTATGAATAAAACAACTTCCTTGTCAACCTGGTATTTAAGGCTGTGTTTTGACTAACTGGACATGATGGTTTTATGCAGTAAGTGAATGGGCTTCCTGAGCACATGGGACATTATGGTATTGTGGAAGGCTTATGAATTCCAATTAATCTGAATAATGATAATAATACTATGGCTTGGTGGGTTTCTTTCTTTAGGCTGTGGTGAGAAAGTCTGTACTTCTATTGCCCTTGATAAGCTAAGGAAATTCCTGGATTGGATATGTGTAGCGATCATCATTCTGTATAACATGTTTTTTTTTTTCTTTGTTTTTTTAATACTCTTCCTTTTCTCTTTTCAGGAATGTCTGAATCAGAACAAGCTTTAAAAGGAACCTCTCAAATAAAAATACTGTCATCTGAGGATATAGAAGGGATGCGAGTAGTGTGTAGGGTAAGGGGGTTTTGATTTTTCTTGCAAGGTGCCTTTATAGTATTTAAAAAAAAGCTGTAATGATTTTACCACTTTGTCATACCACATTTGAGAGTACAAACTTTCAAACCACTTTAAAGCACTGAAAAATAGTTTGGGAAGCTTTATATCTTCTGTTTTTTTCTCTTCTTGTGACTCCAATGCCCAGTAAAGTATTTTACAAGCAGAAGTATGACTTTTATCTGTTTCCTGCATTTGTTATTAGTAGTAAGACAATCTGTGCCTGACATGTTGTTTGTTAAGAATATGTTTTACAGTGCAGAAATGAGAACTTTTTCCTCTCCTGGAGTTGGTACTAAGTAAAAACTAAAAAGCAAAACAAAGCCCTAAACAGCTTTTGAAAAAAAGCTGTTCAACTGTAGCCACTTCCTTGTGCATAGAGTCAAACTTTGAAATGCATTTAGGTAGTCTGATTTAAGATGATGGCATTCAAGGAAAATGTGGTCCAAACCTTAACTGGAGTATTTTCAGCTCTCACAGAGGTGGCTGACTACATGACCTGGAGGTATCTCAGAGTCTTTCTAGAGCCCAACTCCACACAGCTTTTCTGGTGATCTCAGTGTAGCTGTCAAAAAAATGGGTTACAAATCTTGTAGAGAGTAGTCCTGGCCTATTTTAAATCAACTTAAATTAAGTCAATAGATCAATTTTAAATCTGTTTTAAATTGCTTCATTTGCAGCTTGCTAGAGAAGTATTGGATGTTGCTGCCATGATGGTGAAACCAGGAGTAACTACTGAAGAAATTGATCATGCTGTCCATTTAGTAAGATTAGTTTATTATTCTTCTGGTGTTTATAAGTGTTTTATTCTATCTCTTTATTTTTAAATTATTATTGTGTGGTTTTCTTGGTTTTCTTTGTTGCATGAATTCCATTTCTTTGTGTCAAACTGTTTCCCACTTTGAAGCTGGTGGGTAGTGCAGATGGGAGAAACGTGCTACAGTGCACTGGTAGGTTCAACGTGATTCAGGAACTCCTGGGCCTCTCTCTGTATCAGTTGCTTCCATATTTCTGGCTTCAGATTTCTTCTAAGTTTCTTCTTTTGCTTTCTCAGTTAATATTATGTTTTCTTTCTTCTAAACCCTTTTTGCTCCACAGATACCATTATATAAAGCACAACATTTGTAGGCCATGGACTTCTTGTACTTTGTGGTTGGCTAGGACATGTAGAGGAGAAATAAATTATTTATGATTGGGAATCAGAACTGAGGTGCCTCAGAGAAAACTGAAACAAGATGTTTGATGCAGTCTGACAAAATAAAGCCACAGTCCAGTGAAGTGTTTAAAAAACCTGTTCCAGAATGCTTCCTGCCTTAACTTTCCATAGATATTGTGTAATTTTTTTGCTTTGCTGTCTTCTCTATGAATCATGTAATCTGGTACTTGAGGCTACTTCTGTGCGTTGTGGGAAAGGAAACAGTTTTGGTATAGTTAAGTTTGTTAGAGAGCTTTTTTTTTATCTGCATCTGCAGCTGTTGAACGAAGATTGTCTGCTTTCTGGAGACTTCTGTTGAACTGCACTGAACAGTTCAAAACTGTTAAACACAAACTACTACATTAAACACCAAACTACTTGCTTAGGCATAATGTGTAGTATGAACAGCTAGTAGGTAACATGGAGTTACCCCTCCTCAACAGTTTATGGAAACTTTGGCAAGTTGTTGGTACTGACTGATATCCCTAATTGATATGTTGCAGTTTCAAAAACAGTATTATTTTTCGAAAAATAATAAAATGAATTATATAATATAATATATCTAATATATTATATAATATTAATAATATGTAATAATACTATATAATATAAAATAATTAAAAAGGTAACACAATAGGTTTTTTCTGGTACTTTGCTCAGTATGTCACAAAGTATGTGTATGTCTGTATGTGTAAGTATATATGAAATGTGTCAGTTTTGCAAAAATACAGAAAGGTTATTGCATTTCAAGGGAAGCAGCTTAAGGTTTTAATGCTGGGGGAAAAATAGTGCTAAATATTATTTTGTTTAGTTTGTGTGTCTTGCAGAAATCTCGGACTGGGCTCTTAAAAGCGGTAATTGAAAATTACTTTTAAGACTGAGTAAATATTGCCATGTATTGTTTCAAACCTGAATATCTCAGCGTTCACAGTCAAACATGAAAATGAGTAGAAACAAAATTAAAGTAGCTTTAATTTCTTCCTGGTAAAAAATGCAAGATATAACAAAAACATTGCCAAGAAATGCTGAAGAATCTTGTTTTTTGGAGTCACTGCTTTTCAGCCTGTCATTCTTACTGTACAGCTGTTGCACATACGTTTTTTATGGTGTTTTTTCTTGGTACAAAACTTACTAGTGTAAATTGTATTTTGTCTATTTAGGCTTGTATTGCAAGGAATTGTTATCCTTCCCCTTTGAATTATTATAATTTCCCCAAGTCGTGTTGTACATCAGTGAATGAAGTGATCTGTCATGGAATTCCTGACAGGAGGCCATTGCAGGAGGGAGATATTGTTAATGGTAAGTGCTGTGAAAATTAACCTTCAGCATTTTTACCTTGTGTGCACTTAAACGATGCAGTAAGGTGAGGTTTCAGAAGCAGGCAACATCATTAGAATAGCTTCTTAAGAGGGGCTTTTGTTCTCATTGACCAGTTAGCTTGTTTTCATTTACCTCTGCTCTTTACATACTTTAATTAATGTATTTCTTTAATAAAATGATTTCAAAAGTTCAGTCCACTTTAAGAGCTTTATAGTTCTCTGCGCTGATCTGTGCATTAGTACAGTGCCTGAGTATTCCACTCGTGGGCTAGATTCCAGTTGTTCCAGACTGTGTATATATAGTGAATAGAGTGTATATTGAATTATTCAACTGGATTAGTTCCGTGTGAATTCTTGATTAGATGGCTCTAGATTCTTACAATTTTGCTATTGTAAGAACTGTACAATTTGCACACAGCTCAGTGCTGTGGGTACCAGCCTTTTCAGTACAAGTCTCATGATTGCTGCCCCGTTTAGGTAAGGTGTGGTCTGGTTGAAAGCTCTGAACTTGTAGGGTACATGTAACAATGTATGCCAAAGCTTCTTTATCTTACTTTAATTTCAAAGATGATGCCTTTGTGCAGATCTTTATTGTTGCCAGCTCTTCTGGCATTGCTGGAGTCCAGCCTAATCATAGAATCACGGTTTGGGTTGAAAGGGACCTTAAAGATCATTTGGCTTCAACCCTTGTGCTGTCTCAGGGACACTTTCAGTATGAACCAGGTTGCTCAAAGCCCCATCCAGCCTGGCCTGGAACATTTCCAGGGATGGAGCATCTACAATTTCTCTGGGCAACCTCTTCCAGTGCTTCACTACTCTCACCGAAAGAATTTTCGTTTAGTATCTAATCTAAACCTTTCAGTTTGAATTCATTCCTCCTTGTCCTGTCCCTACATGCTCTTGTAAAAGTTACTCTCCATCTTTCTTCTTGGCTCCCTTCAGGTGCTGGAAAGCCACAAATTAAGTCACCCCAAAGCCTTTTCCAGGCTGAACAATCTGAATTCTCTCAGCTTTTTCTAATTCAAGAGGTACTCCAGCCTTCTAATCAACGTGTTTGCCTTCATCTACATGGTGCCTTACCTCTCTGCTATTTGCATGCCAAGGCTGTACCTCAGCCCTAGATAACACCTTCTGGAAGAGGCTTTGGTCCTACCTTTGCCCACATTCCTGCACTTGATCGAGCTTGGAGCCTTCTGCTTTGTTGTGATGAGAAAGAACTGGGCTTCTTTCTGTAAAGTAGAAGCTCAAAAGCCTCTTGAAAAGGAAGACGAAAACAGTTTACAAGGAGGGATAGAAAAGGTACCTTGGAGGGCATGTACCCAATGAACGACTAAAAGGAATTGTCCATTTTTTATTTTATTTAAAACTTTTTAGCCTGGAAGCCATGCCAAAGTCCAAAACAGTTTTTTTTTTAATCACAGGCACATGTAATCCAGAGGGTACTAGCAAGGGATGTCTAGTTGTTACCAAAGTCTGTTTTCCCACATCTTCCTATCAAGATCGTATTGGTCTCTCTCAGCAGCTCATGTATGATATTCCTAAAGCATTATTGATCACTACAGTTCCCTTCAAGACTGTTTACCTGTGAGAGGATTTGGGTGTGGGTTTCTTCATGAATAGAAGATCAATAACTTTTCTAGAGGGTTTGGTGATCTAGCAGATATTAGACCTACCAGATGACCAACAAAGACTTAGAATCAAGAGTTCCCATTCTGCCATAGCAAGACAACTTGATATGCAAAACCATGATTACATATCTTTTAAAATTTAATTTCTCCCTATAAGTGCTGGAATTAATTCTGAGAAAGTACTGCAACCAGGTAAATCCCCATGGAGCAAAGAGCTTCTCTTTCCCATTTTTATATTTAAAAAACCAATGCTAGCTTGCTGTGTTGCGTTGTTGGGGGATTTTTTTTCCTCCCCCTCCTCCTTTTATTTCATTAAATCAAACTGCTTACCAGTTCAACACTAACTTATAAATTATTGTATAGAATCTATAGGATAAGTTGGAAGAGTTTTCTTAGGGAATTCCTGTGAAGTAGTCACTTCACAATTGGAATCCCCCATTTGTACGTGTTCTCTGACCAGTGGAGAGGCAGCAGGTGAGGAGCAGAGCGCTAATTTCCCTGTCTGCTGTTGTTTGCAGTGGATATCACCGTCTATCGCAATGGCTACCACGGAGATCTGAACGAGACCTTCTATGTCGGGGAGGTGGACGAGGGTGCCAGGAGGCTTGTCCAGACAACCTATGAGTGCCTAATGCAAGCCATCGATGCAGGTGAGTCTCGCCTGCAGCATGAAGCCTTTGGTTCTCAAACGTGTTTGTTCCTATTGCCACTGCTCAGGGTGACTTCTGGTGCAGCACGCAGAAGCACTGGTGTGTTGTCACCAGCTGATGATGGGTGCTGTGTAATGCAGTGATGCTTCTGTGAGTGGTGGCTGCAACTTCTTTTTAAATGTGGGCTGATGAGGAAAATGGATTTGATGCTGAGCCGATCTGTGGATGATATTGACATGGAAACATCCTTTTTTTGACCATTGATGAGTAAGACATCCTTGATCTGAGTAACTTAAGAGAATGCAACAAGCAAATTATGTTTTGGAAATCCCTACTTTTATAATTTGTATGGTGTTACACAGTGAACTGGTAAGGTAAAACACTGTGTGAGCACCTAAACATGTCTCTTCAGCCCTGCCAAACCTGATGGTTATTTCATAAAGCTAGTTATGAGCTCTTGATTTTCTTTGGGAGTGTGCCAGAGAAGACAGATCCATATCTTCCAGTACCTAGAGAACTTTAATTACCTTGCTTAGTTAACAGTCAGGGCAGCTGCATCAAGATATACAATGAGATAGAAAGGTAGCTGCATGTTTAACTTCCGAAAACAAAAGTATTTCTTAAGTCCCTGGAAGTACTTGTACCATCTGTATCTTTTATACCCTGCAGCTTCTTAAAGTCTCCATTATAATTTAATCACTGCTTGGCCTCTAAAGATTGAAGTTAAAGTGCTATATATAGTAAGTTTAAAGCATATATATATATGCTTTAAACTTGCATTTAATGAAAAGTAAATGTAAATGAAAGAAATTAAAATTAACACAATTTGGGTTAATAATTTGGAGATAGCTAGTGCAGCTGAAAAGACAAAAATCCATAAGGTTGATGTCTTGTGTATCTGTTGTGTGATCGAGAAAATACTGCCAGGTTGAGCTGTAAAGAATAGAGATTTCTTGGTTATGTGGGATTGCTGTTCTGAAATGACCCCTTTGTTTTTCACAGCTAAAACAGAACAGTGTGTATCTTTGGTCCTCTACTTTTTTATAGCAAATGTTACATGTGTTGTCTCTTATCCTTTGTATCCTGGCTTTGATGTAGAAACTGACAGAAATTTCCCTGTGTTCATTACAATAAGATTAGAATTCTCACTTTAAGTGTTTTTTACCAATTTTTAGATGCTGTAATGTGTTTTAAAGGGTTTTAGACATTGCATGTGAGTAGGAATTCTGGCAGCAAGTGTCTCAGCTGTTAAAAGGAGGTCACCTCTCCCCTCTTTAAATGCTCTTAATGTCATGTTGTTGGACCAGCAGAGCTCTAGCTGGGAGAGCTGTATGAGAGAGAGGCAGAGGGCTCCTTGCTCCATTGAAATGAGTTGCTTGTGCTGTCAGGCCCATACTTCACAGCTATTTAGCACAAACACAACAGATTAATCTCTTCCCCACCATGTCCTTTTTAATTTTTGGAGAAGCATGTATATTCCAGTAGTATAAGTTTTTTGTTATTTTCTGTAAATTCAGCTTCGGGGTTTCAGTTGTAGTCACTTATATTAGCAGAGAATTGAACTAAATGGTTGCTTCACATAAAGCTTTAGCTTTATGTGAACTCTGCTTAAGATGCCTCCACAAAACCACACATCTGGCTCCTGAAGGAACAGCATGTATTCAGGGAGTTGGGAATAGTCTTGGAAAAGCTTGATACTTTGTTTTAAGGGACTCAAGGTTGTTTTTGGGATGAATCTTCATTAGCTGAATGATGAAACATTGTTGCTTTTATGGTGTTATTACTCCCTTGTCCCAAGTGCTCAAAGTGAATTTCTCACAGCATTTTCATGTGTCTCAAACTCTCTAACTTGTAAGGCTTCCTAAAGGGATTGTCAAAAAAGTTAAGCCTGAATATGAACATTCTTATTTGCTGCAGAATTGTCACTGAGAATCTTCTCTAAGACTAGAGATACCCATTTTCCTTTATTTTTCTAAATATCAGTCCTTTGTGTGCATTTTTTCACATAGTAGAGGGATAAGTGTACATTAAAATATAGTTCCTACATTAATTGCAAAAAGCACTGCATCTCAGGGTGTGAGAGCTCACCAAGTACTTTGAAAATTGTTTACTTTTAATTTCAAACTTTAGCATCCTTCTAATGTGAGCAGTTGCATCCATGAAAGGAAGAAAATAGTATTCTTGTGAAAAAGGCGTTTTCTTCTGTCTCTCTTGTGTTGTTTTTTTTTTTTTTTTTAATATGAGATAGTTTCCTCCCTCTCTCAAGTATTGCACTCACATACATACACTCAGTGGATTAAGTGATCATAGGAAGTTGCATACTGGAACAGATGGACACACAAGCCATGAGTGCTGCAGAGATGGTGTTTGATGGTTAGTTGTGTTGAAGGCAAGCTCTCTGAATTCCTTTCTGTATCTCATTAATTTTGCAGTAAAACCTGGTGTTCGGTACAGAGAACTGGGGAACATAATTCAGAAACACGCTCAAGCAAATGGATTTTCAGTGGTTCGGAGCTACTGCGGGCATGGAATCCACAAACTTTTCCATACAGCTCCCAACGTGCCCCATTATGCCAGTGAGTATTCATTCCCTTTGTGCTATCCTGTACGCAAGTGAATTGCAGTCAGTGCACCCAATTTACTTGGGCCATCAAGTGGGCATTTTGCTACTTGAGAAATAATATTTTTTTAACTCTGGCCTGTAGCATACTTTATGAACCTGTGCTTGCATTATCTGCCTGCACTCGTGGTTAGTCTTAGCTCTCATCAGTACTGGGTAAGTGCTCAAAGATTTTGCCTGAATTCCCAGCTGAGTTCCCTTAGACATTCTTGTCTGACATGAACTGCCAGATGTTTCTCTCCTTAGAAGTTCTATGCCAAACCTTACTGCCATTTACAGATGCAAATAAAAAGCTCTTTGAATAGTATAGATGGGTGTTGTGCTTGAATATGAATCCTGTTTATTTCACTTTTCTTCATTTGAGTGCTGTGATTTAGGTATTTCTGGAAACTTCATCCTAGTGTGTGGCAGAGGAGGAATGAACATTCCCCCAGTAGTGGTAGGTTTTGGAAATGTCCATGGTGGCCATAACAGTTTTTCCAGCAAAACTAAGAAACAGAGGTAGAAGATGGAATTTTAAGTGCCAGTGGACAACTAAGGGCAGAGTAAACATTGTGAAGCATTGATGCTTCTCACTTCACACTCACTTCAGCTGTAAAGCTGCCCTGATAAAGGACACTTACTTCCTCAGGCCTGACAGGTGCCTTCATCTTCCCATCTCCTAATGAGCTTTAACACATGTTCTGGTTATAGAATATAGTCTAGCAATTCCTGACTTTCCATGCCATCATTTCCCCAAGTTATTTTTTCTGACAACAGAGAAAATCTGTTAATTGCAGGGTAAAAGGGTATCAATTCCTGGTATGTACTTTTTGTTGTGTAAAATGAAGAAAATACGGGTTCTTTGGCGGTGGAAAGCTTTTTATACCCATTAAAATCCAATCCAAGACAAAGGAAATTTCTATCTTTCCTGGCTATTTGGAACCTTGAAATTTTTTTTATTGGGCAAATATGTCTGTTCCCAGAAGGAAAGATGCTGGGTCTTTTTCCTGGTATTTTTAAATAAGAGTCACAGCAAAAGCTAAGTGGAGAGATCTGAGGGACTTAAAGCCTCTTGGAGAAAAAAGAATGCTGCTGCTTATTTCTAGTCTACTATGAAAGGAGTTTGAAAAGCAAAAAGATAATTTTCTAAGAAAAATGTTCTGTTGCTGTTGTGGCAGCTTGATGTCTGAGATTTTTAAAGCCTCTAGGTGATTTAGGCAGTGTAATAAATTAACACAATTAAGGTTAGATAGGGGGATGTAAAATGAATGCAAATTGTCTACAGCAGCAAAGTAGCTTGGAGCTAATGGCTCCTGTGCAGTTCTGGAGTTTGTTCCAGCTCTCAGGCTCAGTTACATCTGAGCTGCACTGTCTGTCCTTCCATGTGAAACAGAACAGAGGAAATGGGCTGAAGCCTTTCTCATGTCAAACTGCACTCCTGGAGTCATGCTGTCCCTCAGTTCATGTGCCTCCACATAAGCATTTTTGGTGCATTTAACATCAAATAGTTCCTGTGTTATTGTCCTGGATGGCTCAAAATGCTCTGCTATTTTATGTTAGCTAATGAACACAGCATTATCACTGACACTGCTATGACCCCATTATCCAGGTAATAAGGAGGCAGTGTGTCTTTCATTAATGGAGTCATGGGATTATTTAACCATTGTCACATTCTGACAATTTATTGGAGCTAATGGCTCAGTGCAAACAAATAAGATTCCAAGCCTTCTCTGAATATCTTAAGTGCTTCTTACTTCTGTTTTTTAATTATGATTTTCCATTATAGAAGTGTGCAGAAATTCCTGTATTATATTTTTTCAGTGTTTTATAGAACTAGAGTTGAAATTCCAGTTGTTGGAGAGAAAGACAGCAATTAATTTTAAGCTGTTTGAGTAAGTATTACAGTGTTGGTGGATGGGGAGAAGGAAAGAGCTAAGGGAAATCTTTATGTATACATAAAAGTGGAGAAGTGAACAGATCATCTCAGAAGGGCTTCTTTGACTGTACTGTGTTTCTGTTGTATTCTGTTAGGACAAGGATTCGGTCATTTACTAAGATGGTATTCTTTTTCTAATTTGAGTGTTTATTTTATTGCAGAAAACAAGGCAGTTGGAGTCATGAAGCCAGGTCACGTATTTACAATTGAGCCAATGATCTGTGAAGGTGAGCAGTTTCGCACTAGAGTTAAAATGGTTACTCTCGTTTGCTCCTAAGCAGGGATGGAACAGGATGCTGGTTCTATCCTGTGGAGCTGATAGATTTTTCATTTCTCTTTGGGGGACTGATAGCTGTTATTTAAAAGCTGGCAAGAAGGGATGCTTTCTGTTTCCAGGTGGCTGGCAGGACGAGACCTGGCCCGACGGTTGGACTGCGGTGACGAGGGACGGGAAGCGCTCGGCGCAGTTTGAACACACGCTGCTGGTCACAGACACGGGCTGCGAGATCCTGACCCGCCGCCTGGACAGCACTCGCCCCCACTTCATGACCCAGTGATAGTCCACACTGAGCAGGTGCATCAGAACAAGAAATATATATCTATTTTTTGCCCCTGTACTATGCATTTTTTTAAGAGTACAGAATAGAAAGATTTTGTTTGTTCTTGGTGATTGTAGATAAGAGGAATATCTCGAAGAACCTGACCCAATGTCTGCAAAAGCAGAGAAGAATTTAAAGAATTTCCTGCTTTCCTCCTACCTACAACACTCACGCTGTACTTTCCTTTTTTCTTCAATTATCTCTTTAGCACCTTTCTTCCAATTAGACCCACAATTGCTTCTGTTGCTGCCATGATATTAGCTAGAAAAGCGTGGGTAAGCTTTCCCACTGGGACTTGATATTTTGGGATCCAGGTTTTTTTCATCATTTCAGTGTGACCTGTCACTTTTGCTTTGTGAGAGGCACCTGAGATTTTAAGCATTTCTTATTCCAAAGACTTGCTCTTACTTCTGCAGATTCTATTTTGGGCCTTGTTTGTTTCAGCTTAGAAGGGGGCAGAAGGGAGAAAGACACGCACGTACAAGAACGGGCTACCTTTAATTCTGCCCCCATCTCTCTGCTGGTGGTGATTGCCACTGCGGGTGGCACACTGTGTTAATGGCAGGACTTGTTTCTCTTGCTGGAGATTTGACAGGATGGGAAGTTAACAAAGTCTGTCTTATATGCAACTGCCTGGAATAAGCTGCTTTTTGGCAAAGCAGTACTTGCAGGCAGCCTCCTGCACCAAAAGCTTGGTGAAGCTGATGTATCAGACTTGCCTAGGTAAAGGAATGCAACAAGAACCAAAAAGATCCCATGATTCATGGGATCCCTACGTCTGTTAACTGTGGGGCATTTTTAAAAAGTACATCCACAGTAGCTGTGGGGGATTGGATTTGCAAGACTTACAGTGAAGTATCTCAAAACAAGTCTGAGTGTGTGAAAATGAAACACGTTCAACACTGTATTCATTTTCTTTTGGTAATTTTTAAACGGGTCATTTTCTTCCCCCTTGGTTGAGTGAGTTTCAGGCTTTTGGGAAAGTCTTAGGGGGGCAGCTATGAAAACTAATCTTTTTTTCCTCAGACAGGGTATAGAGTGGGCAAAGTTGGTATATATACCCCTTTATATTTTGTTAGTGGGTCATGGCGAGCTGAAAATGGTTACGTTAAAGAGTGTGGATTGATTAAGCCTCTTTTTTCTCTACCCTTTTTTTTACCGAGGCCATTTCCCTTCCATCATCTTTAGTGTCTCTGCTGAGGGAATTAATTTTTTCTTCTGAATTGTAATGAAACATTTTTCAGACCCCATTGTAGACTTCATCTTACACCACTGTTAACACAAGCCAACACAGACATTAAAAATCATACAATCATGGGCATAAAATACACCTCTTACAAAATGTCTGGTGAATTTGTTGCCACAGATCCAAGAATAAGAAGTGCTGCATACCCTTGGCTCCCCTTGGCACTGCAGAATTTAGATGGGGGAAAGGGGTTAGTGCTTCACAGAACTGGACTCGTCTACTTCCAAATTCGCCAGAAAACGTCTTCTCTGCCCTGAGTGCCTCAGACCTCTGTTGCTGTATCACTGCAATGTTTTCATTACTTTATTCTTGTTTTAATTATGCAGTAAAGTGACCTGAAGCGATGCACAGAGAGCGCGTGTGCGTGCGTATGCGTGTATGTGTAGAGATTTTTAACAAAACAGCCTGTAGTACTTGAGTGGGATTACCTGTGCTGAATGGGCTGTGTTGAGGAGATGCCTGTCCTGGAGGTTTGCCCACCATTATCCTTCACTTGAATGGTTACAATGGTCTTGCCTTTTCTATGTGTGTGTGTATGATGCGGGGGGTGGGGGCCTTCATTTTTGGTCTACGAAATAAAAGTTGCAGCTGCTTTTAACAGAAATAACTTTTTTTTTTTTTTTTTGTCTTCTAATCCAAACCCAGACATAGAATTATCAATTACACCCAGGTTTGCTTGCAGTAGTGCAAGCCCCACTGGTAGATGCATGCACCCAGATAGAACTCAACCCACACATGTGCCACGTGGATACCTCTTTGTTGTTGCACTGATACAACCAAATTTAGTACATTTTTAATGCAGGTAATCTGTGACACTATGCATTTCTGCCTATAAATTGAAATCACAGCATGGTAACTGCTTGTAGTGAGTTCATACTAGTGCAGTATTTTTAAATGAGTGGAAAGCTTAGCTGGCATCTTCACCAGATCTTGCAACGTAAGAGGGCACATCAGCCTTGAGAACAAAATTTATTAAATAAAAATATTAAGGAAAACTATTTTTTCACGTCTTTAGCTGTGTCTTTGCGTGAACATGACATACTAGACTTGTGCTGACTGGATTGTGGAAATTAACTATTTTTATTCTTACCTAAGTTGCTATCCACTTAAAAGATCCTAAGTTAAATCTACTTTTTAATTACATTTTTAGCAATTGTATGCACTTTTACCAAAAACACAATCCTGAAGTTAGTTCTGAATCAATCTCTAATGTATTTTCCCTTTACTGTTGTGAAGGGAAAACACATTAAAATGACTTACTTTACTGTAAGTCAGTGTGGAAATTCTTCATGCTGTTTCTGCAACTTGACTTGAATATTTAAGGAGAGAAGTTTTGGTAGATGGTGTTGAGTAACAGCGGCAGGGGACTGGCCAGCCTGCATGGTTTACATGGCAGCCAGCAGAGGACAAGCACATTTCATTCACAGTGGATGTGCAGTTCAATACAGTACCTTGATCACCAAAAATGGGGCAGAAGCTCTTGGCTTTGAGTCCCTTGGTTTGCTGAACAACTTCAAAAAAAACCCTATTTCAAACACGCTCCATTCAATCAAAAGCTTTGCAGGATGAAGTAATGGCTGGGACATCAACTCCTCAGGCTGGGAAGAAGCTGCAAGTCTTTGACCCAAGCACTCTGGTATCACTACATTTCTTTGTTGTTGGTATTACAGCCTGGCTTCCCACAAACACTCTGAGATGCAGATTCTCTGAAGTAATAATGTAATGCAGACAAGATTGTGTGTTCTTGATTTAGTCTGTGCAACATAGAGGAACAGTTGCTCCAGTGTAAGTATGTTATGTGTGTTAGATCCAGCTGAGGGGTGGTTTGCCAGGTTAGCTAGCATTGTATTGATACCATCTTCTAATTATGGAGTATTCTCACTGGAATAGCTTAATAGCAAGTTTTCTACTGCATTTTCTGATGTTCAGCCAGCCTTCCTGGAGCTACAAGGTACTGAGACTCATTGCTGGGCTAAAGGGCTCAGTTTTGTTACCAATTCAGTTTTTATTTCCTCCTGATGCTCAAAATTGAGTTCTTATGACATTCACATTCATTCTTTACTGTCTGAAATGAAGTAGAAATGCATACCTCAACTATTTTCAGAATGCTGTAGGGGATATTTTTTAATGAGAGATGGAAAAGATGTAATTGTACCAGTTGTATAGCAATGGCTTGGAGTAATTGGTGGTGGTGAGAGGGAGTAAGATTACTGTTTGCATTCTGTGTTTCTGCTAGAAGTTGTTTTGACCAGGGTTCTTTAAAACATAAAACTTCTCTCTTAATCAGTGTCCTTGATTCACTGAAAAACACTGAGTTTCTATGTAGCTAACTTTTAATTGGCTGGCTGTCTCTGCTTTGCAGTCTGTTTTTGCTATTTATGTTTTTCTGGATGTGAGGCACTGATTGCAGGTTTCAATGCAAAAAGAACCTTATCCAGACAGCTCACTTCACCTAGAGTTAAGAAAACCTGCAACTCCAAAACTGAGACTTAACCTCTCCTCCTCCAACAAAAAAAATCCCAGAAAACCCTGAAGCCATCTTCATGCAATGCTCTCTCCTGCTCCCCTGCAGCCCTCAAGAGCAGACTTGCTCTAATAGTTGTATTTCCTGCTTCAATGGCATGATCAGGTTTCTGACTAGACGTGACAATCCCACGCTGTTTTTTTGCAGTGTTGGCTGCAAAGTTTGCTTCATTTGTAAGTTAAGGAAATGGGACAACTGTCCTACTGAAGCCTTGGAGGACACTACTAGAGCAAGTGACCAGAGCAGTTTGTGCCATGATCTTTACAAGAGGCTGCCAAAGAGACCAGTGAGAAATAAGGCAGAACACGGAGCACCCCAGTGAACATGGGTACCTCTGGACAACAAAGTCTCTGCTCCACATGTGGCTTCAAGGTTGAGCTGGATGCTACAATCCACTGTAGTCCCAGAACAGCCTCAGAAACTTGGCAAGTTCTGGCCCCTCTCTCAGCACAGCTGCAGCAAATGTATGCTGCTTCTCACCCCTGTGCTCAGCTGTGCCTTGTGCCGTGAATCCCACATCATTTGCTGCAGACTCTGCAGAGCACTCCCTCTGTCACACACACACTGTGAAATCACTTGAAGAAAACAAGTAAGACACAGCAATCACAGTCACTCTTAATGCTAAATAATTCCAACACTGGGTTTAGAAATAAGCTTTTATTAAGTAGATTTGAGTTAGCCACTATTGAATTTGAAGAATGAGTATAGAAACAGAAGTTCCATAATCAGGACTAATTCCATAATGCTATTCAGTGGTTAACAATTTTTTATTACTTAGTACCCAGAATGCTCACCCTAAAATACATGGTCTTCCTAGTCCCAGTGAGTTTTCAATTGCTTGATTCTATCTTCTATCAAAAATTCCATTATAAAAAGGCAGTTAGCATGGTGCTGGCCAATTAGAAGATCCACATTAGGCTCTAAAATTTCAGGACAGTTCGAATGCTTGCAATAAAAAAGAAAATAAAAATTACCAAGAAGTCAATTTTCTCCCCATCTCTCCCGTCACTTTTCATTGCTGAGACATATTTTAACTTCTACCTTCTGTCTTTTGTAACAAATGAAGTCATGCTTATGCCTATAATGTTTATTAAAAATCTAGGATAATGCTTGTTCTCTTCAGATTTTTGTCTCTCCTCCAGCAAAATAAACTGCAAATGAACTCTTTTTCAAACTAGTTGTCAGCTTTCAGCAGCTAGCCAAGATTGACCAGGAGCAGTAATATTTACAGGCATTCTCCCTTTTGTCTATTTGGAAAATGTTAGGTAGCTTTGATTATTAGTTTCCTAGCTCATGTATGAATAAAACGCTGAAATGATGCTGAAGTTCGTAATTGAGAGGGGGATCAACTGCTGGATGAAATTTGCATAAATGCAGTGATTCCAACTGTAACAAAAACAGTCAACTGATTTATCTAAAATAGAATCCGTATGAGCTAAAGCAGATAGAGCTAGTACTTTCTCCAAAGTTATATATAATAGATAGATATAGACTGAGATCAAAAACAAAGACCATGCTGGTTTCTGGAGAGAATGGTCATAAGTAATTCTCTGTCTGCAGAGGAACCTAAATATTACTGAATATGTAATCTTCAGTCTCCTTAAATTCCTTATTATAAGGGAGAATGTTTTAGCAATGGTGAAAGCCTGAGACTGACCTATTCCCTTTACCAGCTTTGTATCTGTATTTCTCTTCTACACTGTTGCTTGCTTTTACTGTGTGCCTGTGTTTTGGCACACGCCTGAAAGCTCAGAGAAGTGTGTTTCTATCAGAATGAATGCATGTGGTATGTGTCACCCTTTAGCTTCCCTGTTTAAAACATGGCAGTGGGCAGGGAACCTGTACTTTGACAGTGTCTGATCAAGAAGTGTCTTGTATACCTTTCAGTACTGTGAACATTACCTTTTTCCTGAATGCATCAGCTCAAAAGCCTCATTGATTTTGTCGAAAGGCAGCGTGTGAGTTACAAATTCATCAACCTTGATCTTTTTGGACATGTATTCTGTCACCAGTTTTGGTACATTGTCTACACTCTTCCAGCCTGAAAGAAGGAAAACATGCCTTGTTTCCCTTTCCCACCCGTCTCAGAAAATATAAAACACAGCCCTAACACAGAACTTGTATCAGCAATATGAAAAGGAGCAGAGATGAGTGACGTGTTTGTCCCTCCTACGGAGGGCTGGCAAAAGCGCACATCATCCAAACACACACAAGTGTTGATGAAAAATCTTTCACTAGTTGTTCCAGCATTCAACATTAACAGCAGCCCACACCTAGGAAAGTATACACAAGGCATCTCTGTCAGGCCCCCCAATCCAGTAAGTTTTGTATTGGACAAAGAGCAGTAATAATTCAAAGTCTGAAACTGAACTTCCATCAACTTCAGCAATTACTAAATTCCCCAAAAAAAGAACTCAATGTGGTTTTGAGTTCACAGAACAAAACGTGTATCAAGAACTTGTTCCCTTTTTATTTTAAAGGTCCTTATAGCACATTATGATGTTGGACCTACAATTTACTTAGTGGTTAAGCAACACAAACATACTGATGTGAGTTCCCACTCCCCAGAGACTAGATCCTTTCACTGGACCAAACATTCAACTGGTGGCAAAGTAGTCTCCCTATCCCACTCCTTACATAGTGAGTAGCATATAGATGTATTCACTCTTCAAAATAAGTTAGATCTCATACCAATGTGTCAATCCATACCCTGTCTGTAGAAATAACAGATTTTAAGAGTCTTTATCTTAAAAGCCAACGTAGCATTTATGAATAGCCTGTCAATAGTACATTTCTTGCACAAGCAAAGCCAAGGGGGTGTGATCTTCCCAGCTTTAGCCCAGAGTAAATTATTTTTATCCCCACAGCAAGAGAGAGTTACCTCCAAACGCAGTTCCTTTCCACGTCCGCCCAGTTACGAGCTGGAATGGCCGTGTGGCGATCTCCTGGCCAGCAGCAGCCACTCCAACTATCACACTGAGTCCCCAGCCTTTGTGGCAGGCTTCCAAGGCAGCCCTCTTCATGGACAGACAGGACAAAGCAGGGTGTTTATTGCTAAGGTTTACGCTGCCTGGACTGGTAGCACTTCCTTTCCCCCAGTTAATGAATCGCCACATCAGCATTCAAGGAACAGTAAATACACTGAAAATTACATTATATTTTCCATTGGTTCAGATTCCCTTACACTGTTAAAGGTTCACCTTGCACTTTTTATATTCTATCTAGCTTTCAGAGAAGTCACTCTGAACTCCCACTGAGAGTCGGGATAAACTGTAATCACAGTCCATATTACCAACAGTTAGGAATGCTACCGTAATTCCTGAAAACCTTGCATTACATTTAGTAATACTAAAAAACTTAGTATTACATTTAATAATACTTCTGCATTTCCAAAGGTGAAATTAATTACTTGAGAAATTAGGGAAATGCTGAGTGATCTCTAAGATTGTACTGCTCATTGCACGATACATTTTATCTGAGTTTTGTTAATTTCAACTGTCAACAGAGAAACTCAGGATCTCAAAAAAGTCTGATTAGGGACAAAACATGTTTTTCAATCCAAGAAGTAGCAGCTGCTTCCATTATATAATTAGGATTGAGTGTAAATTGTCCTTATGAGTCATAGCAGTTATCATTACTATTAAGAAAAAAAAAAAGGTTAGTGAGTGTGGCATGTTTTGTGTTAAGAAAGCAGCTGATGTTGCTGTTGAGCTGAACGGGTCCCTCCCTGCACATGCTGCTGTTGGTCAAGCACTCACCATGACTCCGACATTTCCGATGCACTCAAATGAGTAATCCACGCCACCATCGGTCATCTCAACCAGAACCTCCTGGATGGGCTTCTTGGAGTCTTGGGGGCTGATGCACTCAGTAGCTCCAAACTCTTTGGCTTTGGCATACTTATCCTTGTTAATGTCGACGCCAATGATCCGGGATGCTCCTGCTATTTTGCAGCCCATAATAACCGCCAGCCCAACTCCTCCCAAACCAAATACGGCACATGTAGAGCCAGGCTCCACCTAGGAGTAAGAAAGGAGTCATGAGCAGCAGAAAAAAATTCATCCTTCCAGGGGAAGAGGAAATGCAGGTTAAGGAGGCTGTAATAAAGGAAAAAAGGAAGCAAATATACATGGCTATGAGATTTTATAGACAAGGGAAACTATATAAAAATTTAATTCTAAAAGCTCTTTAGGCACTAAGCCTTTTCTTTTGCCTGAAGACTCATGCCCACACACCTACCACCTCTGTCTGACCCTGAGCTTCACATTATCAGAATGACTTGCAGCAAGATGAACATGAACCAGAAAAGTAATTCATATATAGCTACTATCAAAAGGGATGCAGAAGACTCCACCTGAATTTCCTCCAAAGGGCAATGGGTTCTTCTAACCTGATCTGGCCTCTTATGGGTAAGTTAGAAATTCTTAGCTAAACTTAATCAATTGAAGAGGAAGAAGGAACACAGATTTGGTACATCCCATTTACAGTCCTAGTGTAGTCACTGAGCTGTGTGTGCCACAAGCCCAGCCTTTACCTTAGCGGTGTTGACAGCAGCTCCATAGCCCGTGGAGATGCCACAGCCCAGCAGGCACACTTTATCCAGAGGTGCTGCAGCATCAATCTTGGCTACGGAGATATCAGCCACCACGGTGTACTCAGAGAAGGTGCTGGTCCCCATGAAGTGGTAAATCTGCTTTCCCTTGCAGGTGAATCTGCTGGTACCATCAGGCATGACTCCTTTCCCTTGAGTAATTCTTGAGGCAAAGACAGGGAAGTGCAGAGTTTTACGCAGCAAATATTCTCACCAGACAGAATCCACTAAGCAGCACAGAGAGGCAGCTGTGTATTTGCACTTTTATATTTTGACCACTTCAATAAACCTAGAAGTTCACAGAAGTGAGATGCTAAACTCCTAAAACTTCATGCCGTTAATTCCTCCAGGGAACAACTGAAAGAAATGGAGTTTATTCACGTGCTGACCTTGTTAGTTACCAATGCTAACTGCTTGTGCCACAGCACCACACCACTGTCTTGGTGTCCTTCAGTATCCTCCCCTTGAATGACACCTGTCAGTTATGTCACTGGGGCTATTTTTGAGTTTGGGAGATTTTTTTTCAGAACAGGAGCTGCAAGTTTATCTGGGAAGCAGGTGTTAAAGGAAAAAAGAGCTGCCTGTATGATTTTGTACCACTTGAAAGCTTTGGTGTTCACTCCCAAGAGCTAAATTCCCTGAGTTGTTCCCTTAAGTATGGATTAAATATGGAGTCAGAGCATTTATGTTTTCCAGCCTGTGGACACGAGGTAGTAGTTTGCACCTTCACATATTTGAAAAGAGAGAAACAGTTTTATTTAAGGGAAGAATAGTAATTTTAAGGAAGACTGCAAAAAATTTGCATAAGTGACTAGTGAAACACCGACTTTCCAAGTCATTAAATGATGCATCAACAGATTTATTCTTCAAAGAAAACTCTTCTCAATTACTTTTGCTAACTACAGCAGGTATACATTGGACAAATACCACGGCACGTGTCAAAGTTATACAGACCTTATCTTCTGGCACAGGTTTGTTTTAGGATTCTTACAGAACTTGCACTCTCCACACTGAGGGATGTATAGAGGGATAACAGTGTCCCCTAAGGAAAAAAATATTCTGTGTCTAGTTATTGAGTCAAGCAAGGCATTCTGAAAAAAAAATGAAGTTACTTGATTCTGCATGTTTTTTCTGTGAGCCTGAGTTCACTTAAAACCTTTGTGTACTAAAAGCTGTTTATGGTATACAGAGGTATTATAGAGTGCTAGACAAACAAACCACTTTAATCCTGGCTGAGCAGACAACCCATCTGAAATTCATCATTCCAGAACAAGTAGCAATGTTAATGTGAAACAAAACAACCCCAAATCAACAGTGAACAACAAGACTAAACACTTTAAGCCTTTTCATTAAACCAACAGATAAAAACTAATTTGAAAAAATTATAACCAACCTTCTTGTAATTATACACTGATCTGATTTCAAGTAAAAAAATGCTATTCTGGGCTCTTTCAAGCTTTAAATCAAGAATTCATTGAATAGATTTGTGTTTTGTCTCACAGACCACAGAAATCTACACAGGCATACACCCCAGAATAAAATAGTGTATTAACTCCTGCAATATGGCATTTCAGTGGCCCAATTTGACAGTTACTCTTCAAATAAAGTAACACTTTCAAGGAAGGCAGAAAACTTCTCCTCACTGTAAGGGATTTCCTTACCCTTCTTTACTTTTGTTACTCCTTCCCCAACACTCTCTACAATTCCAGCTCCTTCATGTCCCAGGATCACAGGGAAACATCCTTCAGGATCAGCACCACTCAGAGTATAGGCATCAGTGTGACAGACAGCAGTGGCAACTATCTGTGAAGAAATAAATAATCTGAGACACCCTGAAGAACAGAATACTAGCACATATCTAAACAATTCCCTTTAGTCAGAAATTAAGAACAATTGCCAGGTCAGAGTTCTGGCAGCATTAGGGATATGGGCAACATATTTTCAATTCCTGGCAAGGCAGTTTTTCTTATTTCGAAAATGCAAAGTCACGACAGTACATTTTTATAATTTTCATCAACCAAAATGTGACACTGAAAGGGGTAAAAGATGATCTGTCTTTTCCTATAGCTAGAAATTAGTGCTCCGAGTCATCTCATCATAGTTTAGCACCTCAGCTTTGAAATAAGTTAAGACTCAGAGGTAAAATTTCCAGAGAGACAATGCAGAACTCTCAGTACTGCATAAATCCTGCTTAAGTCTTTAGCACCACGCAGAAATCCTTTCCACAGGAATAAATTTCGCATTAATGTATACTTTTTGGCAGATACAGGCTCCTGGAAAGTCCTGACAAAATCAGAAACTTGGGTATGGCGAATGCAAGAGACCAATCTCAGCTCAGCAGCCAGTAACTTATGGTCACAAATGACAAATTGTCCTTCAAACAAGATAAAGATGTTCCCAGCTCAGACATTTTGAGGAAACTTAGTCTGTAACAACTGGAATTGATCCTTAAAATAACCATTATCTTCAGACCAGACTGTGAAGTGAGACTAGTAGAAATGAAAAGTGTTTTTCAAAAACAGAAGATCTAAATACTGTCATTTTCTTCTCTGTAAAGCCAGCTGAGATACTAACGAACTAATGATATCTATTCAACATTTCTTCTGTTGGCAAACAAACTATTTATCTTTAATATTCAGTCTCCTAAAATAGAAAACATGTAGTAAAAATTGATGGAATTACCTTGATACGAACTTCATGAGCTTTTGGTGGAGCAACCTCCACCTCCTCAATAGAGAGAGGTTTACCTGCCTCCCAGGCAACAGCAGCCTTGCATTTAATAACCTAAAATACAAGGAAAAAAAAAAAAAAAAAAAAGAGGACATCTGTTGTATGGTTCATTTAAAATAATTCTTGTTCAGCCAAGTGAGAAAATAAAAGCAGCACTACTGGCTTTTGGAAAGAATCCCAGATCTGAAATTCATAATTTCAACACAAAGGTTTAATTGCCCCACATTTGCTTCAGGAAGCTAAACAATAATGAGCAAGCCAAGATCTGAAATTTGGATGTCATTCTCCTGTGTAAAAAATATAATAAGCCTGGGAGTACTTGGGAGACACATTGCAGTGAAGGGAGCAACATGAATGGAAAGGCTGCATAATAAAAATGGTGGTTTAAAATCCAAGACTGCCATTCATTTCAGGTATGTTCACTAAACACAGTGCTTGAAGTTGGAAAGCTCAGAAAGGCAACTGTGGGGACCCACATCAAGACTGAATTTCCTGTTCCTCATCAGGCTGGTTTCCAAGCAGGATTCCAGCAAGGAGATGCAGCTGACATGCAGAGCCCCCAGGGATGCAGAGGGACTTTGCTATAAGGCTCTAACACCTCTGCAGTGGCCACAGGGATCGCTGTCTTCCCTCACTGCTCCCAGTGCCACAACAAATCCTGCTCTGCAAGCACACCTAAACCTCCTGGGAAGCTTTTCAATCCCAACGGTGAGTGCCTGGATAAGAGAGCAGGATTTCTGGACCTGTAAACCCTGCTGACAGGCACATACACACCACTGACTGAGAAAATCAGCAAGCATTACAGCCATACACTCTAGAGCAGCTTCAGGATAAGCATCTGGATTACCCTTAGAGGTTGGTTTCATGAAGATGGCAAGGTCTAAGCCATTGCAATTAGAAATATAAACCAAAAGAAGAACATGACATTTTGTGTGTTCAAAATAGCTTTTGTGTGTTCAAAATAGTGGTGTTCCCACGGAATGCTTGAAAGAGAGGATTAATGTAAATTCCCAAGATCAGCAATACAGTCACTCTGCCTTTTTGAAATGTCACTTGCTGGAAGAAGTAACAGTGCCAAGACCATCTTTTGAGCTTGCCAGCTCTCCTTCATCACCTGCGATCAGGAGAAAATAATGGCTAGTTTGTGCCTTTCTGCAGTATTTCTGTTGTACTATAAACATTACTAGGCTTTGCCAGAGCCAGTTAAAATCCTCACTGTACCTGTGACAGCAGAACTTAGATACTTACCTTGGCTTAAATTTGGTAAAATAAATACTACAGACCCTGTTTTTGTAACAGAAAACAGGTACCTATTCCAACAGCCAGCAGCGGTCTAAATTAGACAGAAACACCCTGAACTACAACCATGAAATCTTCTTGTCCTGCTTTTTAATACCAGGGTAAATGTTACACAAATGCACGGAATGTGCCATAGCAACTAACTGTGGAATCACAGTGTGAGCCATCGGTCATAATCTCTAAATCTACCAAAGATGTTGCTAAAAAATCTAAATTCAAAGCACAAAGTGCAAGGGGAGCCATCATTCAGTAAATCATTTACTGGTTTTCAATCCATCCCCTCATCCTCCCCTCATTAAGTCATCACTTGTTCTTGCATGGGAGACTGCGCATTCCTAAAATGTGATTTCCACAAGCTTAGTTAAACACAAAATTAAAGACAGAGAGGAGAAATAAAAGTCTCCTTACAGGATAAACTCTGATCATCTAAAACTAACAGTATGCATCTGGAAGCACATTTTGAAATAGTAATTTCTGATCCAGTTCATACAGCCACAAAGGCCCCTGGACTATTCAGAGTGGGTTTCAGGAAAGCCCCATCTTTTTCTGCTCTGTTATTACACACAGCTTTCCACTGTTGCTTTGCCGAAAATCTTGAAGCCAACAGCTGGAAATAAAAAACTGGAAATAAAAACCAAAACACCAACTTCCAGCAGTTCATTTCCTCTGCTACCATGCTAGCACTGGAGCACAGCTGTTGGGTTGCTTGTGGCTATGCACACCATCAGCTATCCCAGTGGCGATGAAACCGAGCTCTGGCAGTGACACAAGCTGCTCCAAACCCAGTGCCAGCCTGGAGCAGCTTCAGCGTCCGGCCAAGCGCGGCCACCGACCCCGCTCGGGCCCCGGGCACTGACCGCCTGCGCAGAATTCGGGGAAAGATTGGCAGAAGGTCTGGGCTATGGCTCTGTTCCTACAGCCATGCAGCAAACGTGCCAGCAATGGCTTTGTGAGCAGGCAGGGTCTCGTTTTACCCCTTCTTTCCAGCCGATTCAGTGCCACCTGCCCCAAGCCCACAGGAAACCACGCAAACCCCAAGGCGTTCTGCTCGTTCCCGCACCGCCGCGACCCAGGAGCGGCCGGAGCGCAGCCCTCAGACCCACAGGACACGCACGGGGGTCGAGTGCAACACAGGGCGGGGAGCAAACGCGTGTTTTCCTTCCTAATCCTGCAAACACTCACAGCGGGAGCCTCCCACGCCTCACACGCGTGGGGCAGGAGCGCGGAGGCGCCCGGACAGCCCCCGTGCCTCGGCTCTCGCCAGCGCTGGGCGACAGCGGCCACGGCGACAGCGGCCACGGCGACCCCGGCCCGCGGCCCCGGCAGCGACGGCAGGGCAGGGTGGGGCGGGCTCGCCCGCCTCCTCCTGTCCGGTGCGAGACCCTCCGCCCGGCCCCGGGCGCCCTTCCCGCCGCGGAACGCAGACGCTCACCCCGCTCGCCATCGCGCACGCCTACGGCTGCCAGCGGAAGGGGAAGGACAGCCCGCCTCCTTCCCCGCTGCCTCTCTCCCCGCCTCCCTCTCAGGGGCGGGCGAAGGGACTGGGTCCTTCCTCCCTTTTTCACCTCCCACCCTTGCAGGGCAGAGGTGGGCCGGCTTGGTCCCAAGCTCGCTGTGGCGCTTTTCTTCCCGCAGAGCGCGGTGCTGGCCAGGGTCTCTGTGTTTGCTGAGGGTGCCCGCAGTGTTGCCTTGCCGTGCGGCTCGGTTTGTGGCTGCTGACGGCCGCACCGGTGTCTTCCATCGCGGCTCCTCTAGTCCGGCCGGCAGATGGATATTACTGTGCCCGTGAGGGAGCAGGCCCGCTGTCCCGGCCCATGGGCCTGTTCCTGCCCACACCAGGTTGCCCAGATTCCCTCCCAACTAACGGGACTCCACGGCCTCCTCTGCGCCGCTCCTGAGGGCCGCAGCAGTGCCTGGATGTGCCTGCCTTTCCCAGGCCCGGGAATGCCGCCCTGGCTCCCGTTCTGGAGGTGTTAGTACCGCCTGTGTCCCACCTGGGCACGGGGAAGCTGACCGTGTCTGCAGAGCCATGTCCTTTGTGCCTGAATCTGTTCTTGGCTGGATAAACTGCAGTGCTGCAGGCTTTACTGGGTGCAGTGTGAAGACGTGACTTCAGACTGGGTGAAGGCAGCCCGCTGCCAGGGTAGGTGAAGGGATCTGCAGTGGGATGGAAATTATGACTGGGCTTCTTGACATTCCATCCAGCAGCCTTTGAAGCAAAGGAGCTATTGCTGCAAGATGGGATCGCTCACTGGTTCATGCTGTTTCATTTTCCAAAAAAACCATTTTTCTCCAGGTAGGGTAGGAAAGGCTTCTTGTGAGGTCTGCAGACATGATTGTGTAAGATGAAGGGAACAGTTCTGCTGTGAGCTGTTGGGATTTTCCACAAGAGGTGATGGTGCTTGAGAAATGGCAGGATGTAACTGAGTCCCCCCCAGTAAGAAAGGGAATTTTTATTTTCCAGTGACATGCTAACAAAAGCTTAGCAAATACCTCAGATAGACAACAGCACAAGCGTGTGGAAAATTAATAACAGGACATAAGAACTATGACATTTAGTAAATAACATGAAAGTAACATTTAATAACAAAACTAAAATGAGAAACTAAATCTGTAGGATCATGAAAGCTGACGTGGAACTGGAAGGTAATTTGGCCAGTGAGGGTGCTATACAGGTTCCACACCCTGTTGAAATCAACACAGGCCTTGTCCATTTCCTTGGTTAAATTCAGCTCTGCCAACCTCTCCTGCTAATTTCATGCTCTTGGCCACCCCTGGTTTGTCAGTGCTTCCAAAAAGCCTCCAAGCATTTTATGTTTAGATAAACTCCACAGATGCTCTGCTTTTTTTAGTATCTTTGATATTCTGAACATTGTAGGCACTGATTCTGGTGGACAAAGGGACAGATACATAAATCAGGCATCTTTAACACTCTATCCAGTTTCAGAGATGATGTTTATTTTTTCATCTTTCCTTCCCTTGCAGTTTTGTGATGCTGCCCCCAATCTTGCTGTGTACTTTTGGAAGCCCCTGGACACTGTAAGTGGCTTTGCAACTTTCTTTCTGTTCTCAGCACCATGCAAACAAATCAAGTTACCACTCTATGATCTTGACTAAACTATCCATGCTTTGTCACATGTTTCAGGTTTATGTAGATAAGTTCTGTAGCAGAGGACTAACGCTGCTGCTCTGAATTTTACATTTTTTTGGTTTTGGTGTTGTTCTTTCAGGTGTTATATGTTAATCAGGAACATCAGCTTGGATGGAGAAAAGAGGAGGGCTTGGAAGCACTCTGAGCATGTGGGAGGGAGACCTGGCAATCATGTTCTTGTTTGGTGGATGTGGTCAAGTGGGGAGAAAAGTCCAAAACAACTAGGGATCTGTATTCCTTTTGTTTTCCTTAAAAAAAAAAAAAATTAAACTGTATTATTATGCCTACCCTGGAGGCATTAGTTTTTTAGTGAAGTTTTTTTCTGTGCCTTAGTTTAACTTTGAAGCACAAGAAGATGTGGGGGAAGAAATCACTTGCAAGCTTGGCAGGCGGTGGATGGCTGAATGAAGATGCAAGTGCTGTGCCAGGGTGCCCATCCTGGGACAGTGTGAGTGCCAGTGGCAGGAGCTGGCAGTGTGGCTCCCTCAGAAGGAGGAGCTGGTGCTTTGGCACTGGAGCTGCTGGCTGCAGCCTCACACGCTGGTGAACAGATTGGCAGGGCACAGGGAGGCTGGAGCAGACTGGTAAGTCTACCCAGAAGCAAAACTGAAGTGCATTAATACAAACATTGCCTGCTTTGTTTTCCCCAGGCAGATATGGTCCTACATTGACCCACAGGTAATTTCCCCTCTATTAATACTCTTAATTTTCCAAATCAAACCAGTAGTTTTGATGGAAATATTTCATTAGAGCAACCCTCTTAGAGCTGGGATAACCTGTGCACTAGTTCCTGCAGTGGATGCTTGAGTGGAACTCTCTTTTTGTTGGGCATTGTTCTCAAAACCATCCTTTTGAATTCTGATTTAAGTTTCCTGCATTTTTCTGTGAAGTACTGGAGGATAATACTTATGCTCAAAAATGCTCAAAACCGGTTGGTATTTCTTTGCATAATTCTTAGGTAATTGCAATATTTTATAAACATAAATATAAATATAAATATAAATATTATCAGGTAATTCAAGAAATGGTTGGTTCCAAAGGAAAAACTTTAGGAATAATTTCACTAATTGATCCTAGTATAATTCTAAACGATACTGGAGTAAAATAACTTTTCAAAACAAATCTGGTGTATTCAAAATAAGTGTGAAAGTGACCATGACAGTTTTGCAGTAGAGACACATGAAGTTGGGATGCTGAAAGATGTTTAATATTTTAGATATGGAAATAAGTATTTTGGGGAGTTTTGTGATTAAATACTCTCAGGTATCTGCATTCACTGAAAACCAAATAAAACACAAAAAGCTGATCTAGTAAGTGGTGATTTTAGTATTTTAATATTAAAATAACTATGCAAGGGACATTTGAAAGATGAAAGTGGTGAAGGAATTGTGCTGTCACCTCCTTCTTTGCACTCGGCAGCATTTTCTTCTGGTTTGTATAAATGTCTTTGCTTTCAAATGTAATTATTTGGCCAGCTGTGAAACAAGTGACGTTTTAGGAATCAAGCAGAATTTGAGGAGCTCTCTTATTATCTGCTAAAATCTGAAGTCCTGCCCAGTTAGCGATTGTTGGCAAAGGGGCAGGAGGATCTCCGAGATCCAAGGCAGCATGCCCGGCGAGCAGGGAACGATGACCACCAGGTGGCCCTGCTGTAGCAGAGAGCTCCTCAGTACTCGGAAGAGCTTATGCAACTTTTCACGTAACAGCAGATCAAAAGAATTGGTAAAGTGCAAGTTACAATTTACTTTAGGCAGATTTTTTTTATACGGATCGAACTTTTTTTCATCTAGGTCTAGATTTTTTCCAAAAAGGAAAAAAAAATTATTATCTTTTGTCCCAATCCTGCACAGATTTATGTGTTTATATTTGTTAGACAGATACTTGGCAAATTGATTACATTTTTGAGACTTGTCACCTGTATAAAGTTAAGACTGTGCAAATGCAGGTGCAGTATTAGGGAAACATGGTTTATTGGAAGTTTTTGGAGTTTTATCAGTAGGGAAGTGCTAGAACTCAGTTAATTAACATTTATTGAATTATATTGGTGTTGACTCATTACCATCACTCTTGTTGTCATATGTTTAAAAAGTAGTTAGGAGAATTATAGCTAACTTTATGTCGTGGCAGAGTGATATGTGCAGAAGGTACTAAAAATTGGTGGACAGGATGGGATTTGTTTACCTTCGATAACTCATTTGTGTGTTCATGATATTCTGTGTAATTGCTGATTTTGCTGAGGGGTTTCCAGAAGTTCAAAGGGCTGTGGGATGTGATAAGTGTTGCACAAAAGAGGTCAAAAGGCATGGTAGTGTTATGGGTCCGATGTTCAGCACTGAAAGAAGGATCTGTTTAGCAGAATGACCATCTTGGACTGACAATCCTGTTCTTTGGGGAAGATTTTTCAGAGGTGTACTGTAACATACCTTGGAACTTGGTGTGAAAAATGTATTGAAAGTACACTAGCATATGCCAAAATGAAACAGGACCCATGGATCATGTACGAGTGTTACATCACTATAAGAAAGTTATCTACTGCTTTATATAATATGCTTCAGAGCAGCAGCATCAGGGATGGTTTCCCTGCTGGTCTTTGCTGGAAGCTATAGCATCTACAGCATTCACCCAGCTGAGATGGGGCAGAGAGGAGAGGGCCCAGTTCACTGAGGGACATGGAGGTGGGAGGTGGCAGCAGAGGAGGGACAAAGGCTGTTGGTCACTGCTGAGAGCAAGGGTGGGGTGGAAGGGCCTTCGATGTGAGGGGGAGCTCCCCCTCTCCTCTGGAAACACTTTTGATAGAATGCACTGCATGGGACAAGTTTGACAGAAACCCTTTATTAGTAAAAGCATTTTCTTGGGAGAGAAATCCTTCTGGATTTTGTCCGCGGACAGCAGGAGCAGCAGTGCCACCAGCACAGGCGAGTTGCTCATTCTCTTCTCCTGGTGCCTCCCAAGGAGAGCTGCTGGCTGAGAAGGGCCCGGGCCAGGAGAGCACGTGCTGCTGCGCTGCTCCCTCTGCTCGGCTTCCTTGGCCGTGTCCTTCAGAAGAGCAGGACAGTGCGGATACTGAAAAGTGGAAGGGAAGGGAGGGTTTGCTGCAGCTCAGGAGCAGGCAGTGTGGCAGGCAGGTGTGCCTGGGCACCGGCCACCTTCTTTGTCATGCAGCCTCTTCCTGACTGAGCTGCATGAGGTGTGCGGCAGCGGGGCATCCTTCAAATCCCTGCTGAGGGGAACCCCTCACGGGATAAGGTCACAGGATCTGTGCAGAGCTGAACCATGGGCAGGAGGGTTCCCTGTGCTGAACACGGGCTCTTCCCTCTGGGCTATGGCAGATCTTGCCCGCACTGAGCTGTGAGGCCCTGCTTCCTCAAAAGGCTCAGGTGTGCTCTTTGGGAAGCCAGTGTTGCATGCTCTGCCTGTTGGAATTTTAGGAGGAGGTGTTGAGGTTTGCTGAACCTCCTGCTGGTCAGGGTCTCACCTTTTTCCTGCACGTAACAACTCAAATCCCTCGTTCACTTTAGCGAATGGCAGCGTGTGCGTGATCAGCGAGTCTGAATTGAATTTCTTCTCCAAATAGCTGGAAACTAATTTGGGGATACATTCTCTCATCTTCCAGCCTAGAAACAGGAAAGACCAGCTGCATGAATAATGGTAGAAAGGTTGTTTTGGTAAGGTAGTGTTACTGTGAGGGTCAGGACTGAGTGACCAGAGCTGGTGCCACACACTTGTGAGATGTTTTCTGTTCTTTAGGATGAGTGGGTTACTCTATGAAACAGGTAGACGATTGTTTGCATGTCTAATGCTAATGTTCAGTATAGGCAATGCAGTGCTCCTCTTTAGTGAAAACCCTCTTTTACTATGGATTGTCAACTACCATGAAAAGAAAAGCTGAAATACTTAGACAGCCTTCTTAAGTTCACTACCTCCAAGCACAGTCCCCTTCCATGTACGCCCAATCAGCAGAAGCATGGGATCAATGGAAATCTCTGATCCAGAATCCAGTTCTCCAACCATCACACAGACACCAGTGCTCATATTGCAGGAAGCCAAGGCAGCAATCTGATGGGACAGGCAGGAGAGTGAGAGAAAGACCTTATGGGTTAGTCATGAGAGTGCTCTTTTGGTGCAATCTCCTGCTCCTCCCT
The DNA here is from genome assembly GCF_017590135.1 of Pyrgilauda ruficollis. Classification (NCBI taxonomy): domain Eukaryota; kingdom Metazoa; phylum Chordata; class Aves; order Passeriformes; family Passeridae; genus Pyrgilauda; species Pyrgilauda ruficollis. Next base: position 3,496,076 of record NW_024528266.1, read on the forward strand.
GCTAATCTGAAAAAACACATCCCCCCTTGTTGAGGAGACCTGGATAGCTTGGGACCTCTTTAAGATTTGTACACTGTTTTATGCCTAAGGCAGCAGCCTGCCATTGTGCATCCAGCAGTGCAGGCAGCAGGCAGGGAACTTCCCATGGAGGTGAATTTTGCCCTGAGAGGAGCCTGTGGTGATCTGGGAGGGAGCAGAGGTGCTGAAGTGCCACCTACCATGGTGTCCGCGAGCCCAATGGCCTCAAAGGAGTAGTCGACGCCCTGCCCGGTCATCTCAGTGAGCACCTCCTGGATGGGCTTCTTGAAGTCTCGAGGGTTGATGCAGTCGGTGGCTCCCAGCTCTTTGGCCTTGGCAAACTTGTCCTTGTTGATGTCCACGGCAATGATGCGGGAAGCTCCAGCTGCCTTGCAGCCCATGACAACAGAGAGGCCAACTCCTCCGAGGCCGAAGACAGCACAGGAGGAGCCTGGTTTTACCTGCACAGATGGGGGCCTGTGAGTCTCCAGCAGGAATAGGAGAAGGAAGAGGGGGAGGGGGAGGAGAAGGAGGAGGAGAAGTTTTCTTTTGCACAGGATTGATGAGGTTGTGAGGGCAACTGTGGGGTGCTAAACATTCCAACCTTGGCTGTGTTGATGGCAGCCCCATAGCCTGTGGAAAACCCACAGCCAAACAAGCAGACTTTGTCCAGAGGTGCTGCAGCATCTATCTTGGCAACAGCGTATTCTGGGACCACGGTGTATTCTGCAAAGGTGCTGATCCACAGGAAGTGGTGGATCTGCTTCCCTTTGCAAGAGAAGCGGCTGGTCTTGTCCGGCAGCAGGTTTTGTGGTTCATAGAAACTGTGGGGAGACACAAGTATTTGTATTTGATTGAGTGAAGCACTGATGGGGGTGTCAGATTTGTCATAAAGTCAATCCCATGTAGGTGTAGGGGAAGGCAAAGTAAACTTACTGGGACTTCTGGCAGAAGTTGGATTCAGGATTCTGGCAGAAGCTGCATTCCCCACACTGAGGGAGGCAAAGGGGCATGACTTTGTCACCTGGAAGAAAACAATATCCTGTGTTAGGTGGCTGTAAGGATGCTGCTTGTGTGAGAGCTGATTCCTGGCATGTGTTTGTGTGTGTGTATCAGTTACCTGGTTTCATAGAGGTCACTCCTTCTCCAACGCTTTCCACAATTCCGGCTCCTTCATGGCCAGGAATGACTGGGAATTCTGCGTTGGGAAAGCAGCCTTGCAGAAGGTGCTCATCTGTGCGACAGATGCCTGTGGCCACAAGCTATTTGGAGAGGAACAAGTAGATGTCCTTGCTTCTGTCTTACTCAGTTTATGGAAGCAATTTTCTCAGGGGTGTTATGATGCCCCTCAGTCAGTGCTGGCACTCTATGGCAGCACACAGAGCCCAGGCTGGGCTTTCCCCTTCTGCTTACTCTGGTTGTTCCATATGGCTTTCCTCTGCACTGAGCTGGAGGTGGAAATTGAAGGGAGGCCACACTGTGGGTACCAGAGCCCTATCCAGCAGAGCAAGGGCTGGAGACAGGAATTCCTCTGTGACAGCTTAGACAAGAACTAGTCCAAAAAGGAGCTCCTGACAGATTTGAGCCAAGGCAGCTTTGGACAATTAAAGCCTCTTGGAGGACAAAGATCCCTGAGTTTTACTGAAGGTATAACCACAAGAAGAGCAATTCCCACTAGGAAGGAAGAAAAAGTTATTGAAATGTATTTTTACCTTGATCCGGACTTCCCCTGCCTTTGGGGGTGCAACTTCCACCTCCTCAACAGAGAGTTTGCCTGGGGCCCAGGCAACAGCAGCCCTGCACCTGATAACCTGGAAACAACCAAGAGGAATACATTGCATGGGAACACTGGCCTTTAGCACATGGTTGGGGGAAGTCATCCTGCAATCAACGGAACCAGAGGTGTTCAAACCTGGGATGCTCAGCTGAACCTGAAACCAAGTGCTGTCCAATAAACACTGGCATAGTTTGGGCTCTGAGGAAACCCCATTTGTGGTTTGGGACCCAAAGAGTGTCAGGTGTAGCCTTGGAAAATTACTGGGTTCTGATGGCTTTGGTGGATTTTTCATAATATCCCCAAGTGTTACTGGCCAGACTGAGCTGTCATGGGGACTGCAGATCCTACATAGTGGAAATGCTTCTGGAGAGCTTTGACATCAGCCTTGTAACACACTGGTCTGATGGGGAGTGAGAGGGGTTATAGAATTGTCCCCATCTGATAGGCACCTGGATAGTTTTTTCCTTTACCAAGGTTTGCTTTGTGTGTGACATGGCACAAACTGGCCATGTCAACTCAAAGCTCCTTGGCACCAGCAAAATGGGGCTTGCAGCTTGAAAAGGGAATTGCCATGGCCAAGGATGAGTGCAGGAGGTGAGCGGCTGAAGAGATGTGGTGACTTCTCGACGCAAACGACGGAGCGCAGGAGCACAGGGTGGGGTTGAGCAGGAGGGTGTTTTTCAGAGCAGCACAATTCCATACTTTGTCTCCTGAGCAGCTGGGCAGCACAGAGGGGCAATGCACAGCGAATGCAGCTATGGACACGTGCAGTTGTCTGAGAGCAGAGTCTGGCGAAATGCACAGGGCTTTGGCAGAGCTGGGGGAGTAAGGTCGGAGCAAAGAGGGCACGCAGAGCGGTGCGCAGGCTGAGCCTTTTGCAGCGGGTTTGGCCAAGAGCAGGGCACCTCGGAAAGGAGGATGGGCAGTGCCTTGTCCTTACTTGTCCCGCAGTGGCCATGTGGTCTGAGCAGAGCTGTGGCTGTGGCTGTCGCAGGCTGGAGGGAAGCTGCTGCCCTGGCGTGTTGCAGAATCCCCCAGGCGTGGAGCGGGAGCAGTCCCGGTGCGACGCCGTCTCTGGAGAGCGCTGGTTAATGTGTGCCGGGTGCTGGATGCCGAGTGCTGAGGGGAGGAGCTGGATGGGAGCAGAAATCCTCCAGAGAGGCTTTTATCAGTGACTCTGACCTTGGGTCATTCCCTGCCCTCCCTGCCTGAAAGGCTCAGAGTTCTCAGAAAGATGGGTTTATTTTTTCCAGTTGTCTGGCACATGTGTAGGGAGGAGATCTGCATCACTGCTGGGGCTTCCTTGGAGTCCCGTTTTTGCCAGGTTGGAGCATTTGTCCTGGTGGCCATTCACACCACAATATTTGCAGATGGATTAAAAATTAATTAAATAATAAAACCAAATTCTGTGAAAATGTGGTGTGGTGGACAAAAACACATGTCCTCCTGGGCTGAAGCTTTAATCTCCGTGGTATTGGAGCTATTTTCACCAGAGGAGTAAGGGCAGAACGTGTCAGCAGAGGATTTTATTCCCCAAGTACCCATTTGCTTCCCTCCAGTGTAACCAGGTTTGTATGTGGGTTCAGTCCACCCAGGCTTTTCAGGTTCCTCCACAGCTGTTTTCTGCTGAGGCATTGGACAAGGTGCTGTATTGCAGGGATTGGATGAGCAAGAGCTTGTTGGAGGACCAGGCTAAGATGAGCAGCCAGAGTGTGATGTAACCCCCACAGTTCAAAAGGAATCTTCCTTCTGAAAGGACACTTTTGCAAACCTAAGGAATGGCATAATCTCCTTGAAGACTGCCACTAATGACAGAAACCCCTTTTTTGGGTCACTAGCCATTTAGAATGCTATAATGAGGAGAAGTTAGCTCTTTGGCTATTGAGAACGTTTATATGTGTGTGTATATAAATAAATACATATATTTCTTACATCAGAAGACATCTCCTGGCATTTGGATTAGCAAAAATGGGCCAGATACCAGAAAAAATGTAACATTCATGAATTAGGAGGGCATTACTCTGTAGGCTCAATCTTGGCACATTCAGCTGTACAGTTGATTCACATGTCCTTCCACAAAATCCCAGAATGGCCTTGCTTAGAAGGGCCCTTAAAGATCATTTCTTTCCAAACCCCCACCATGGGCAGGAACAGCTCTGACTAGAGGAAATTGCTCATAGTCACATCTGAGTGGCCTCAAATGCTGCCAGGGATGGGCCATTGGCAAATTTTCCTCAGCCTGTTCCAGTGCCTCAGCACTGTCACTGTAAAGCATTTCTTCCTAATGTCTGGTTTAAACCTGTTTTCCCTCATGCCTGTTGTCCTAGCAGGTCACCTACCAGATGTCATGGAACAAAAATACGGTTCTTCTCCAAGATTTTCATGTACTCCCCTGTGCCTTGCAATCCTCACTTCAGCCTGAATGTGGGCTGATTGAAGTGCTCAGCTAAAACCAAAAATACTCTGTAGGCTGTTCAGACAGACCCACCTTACAGAACTCCTGGGACATAGGTTAGTTGGCTTTGATTCCCATTCTGTTTTCTGCCTTGCACAAGGGCTGGTAAGCAATTCCAGAGGACAACTGCTATATGGCTGATATCCCGTAGGGATGGCAGTGCTTAAAGTTGAAACCAACAAACTTCAGAAGTCCTGTAACAAAGAATGAATTCATTCACCTGCTTCCTAGATAGCATTCCATACAGATGCTTATGATTTCATCTCACACCTAAGGACATAAACGTGCTACTTGTGCCGGCACTTTGTGGCTCTGAAGACGTGTGTCCAGTGTCTGCTGTTGAGTGTATAACCTCCACAATAGTTGTAAAAAGATCTTTCAAATGTGTGCTCTTATTTTTCCTTAGAACATCAATGTGACGCTCTAGTCCCCCAAACTTGCTTCCCCCACACTGTTGTGAAATGCAAATTTCAGTCTTTCCTGCTTGCAGTTGTGTAAGGGCCGAGGGGAGCTGATACCTTTGACAAACATTTGAAATGCATGCAGTTGTTGTAGGGAGTTGATTCTGAGATCCTGTTGCTGTACAGCTTTTTGTGTCTGTTTCAGACAAGAGGTTGTTGTTTTCATCTTATCCAGGTAAGAGAGGGAAAATAAGATCAAACTTGCATGTCAGCAGGCATGGATTTAATGATTGACTTTTTAATGGCAGATCCTGTGTATCTAGGTTCTACAATATGTGCTATCCTGACTTGCTGCATAGAGTCATGTATTTTATAGGTTTTAACAGCTGATCTGTGAGGTCAGATGTTAGTGCACACAGGCACAGACCTCAAGGTGTGTGTCTTCATCTTGGCAGACACTTTTCTGTCCCCCTCTTTATGTTCTGGTTGTTTGCTGCCTGTATCAGAGGTGGGAAGATGGTGGAATGTTTGACAGAAATCTCTGTGGAACAGATGCTGAAATGCACTTATGAGGGCTAAGTACAAATCTTATCTTTTCTGCTGCCTGCAGCAGGCTTCTATAATTTTTAATTACAAGTCAGAGTCTTTTAATTACAAGTCTGATATGAGTGCCCTTATTAATGACCCAGCATTAAATTTCTGTCCACAGTGTAAGTAGGCACCTGTTTCAGAGTCAATTATTGCACTCTACTGTGAAGGACAAACTAGATCATATTCTAGCAGGATTTGTTAGCAGTATTGATAATTCACTATTCTTTAGGTTGCCCTGGTGCCTTAATTTCCATAAGAATAGAAATATTGTGGCCCTCTTACAAAAATGATAGCAGTAGGAGGGAAATGAGGTACAGAAAGTGGGAGCTGGATTCACCCTAATATATTGTACCCAGCAGTGATATAGAAAAAAATTCTGATAAAGATCTATTAAAATGGGCAATTGATTCTGTCCACCCTAGTGGAGCAGGAGAATGGCTGAGGGAAAAAAAAAAATGTTAAACTAGAGAACAGGACTCTTACAGCAATTGCTGATTTTGAGCCCATGCTATCATAGAATGATGGAATGTCTCAGCTTGGGGAGGGCACATTAAGATCATAGCCTTGCCTATTTTATTTTTCTATTATTATTATTATTTTTTTTTCTGCTCAGAACAAATTCCTTTGTTAGTCTAGCTGGGATAGTACATCCTACAGAATTTCACACTGCAATTTCATTGCCAAGGAGGAATTTTACTTTATGGTTTCTGATAGCCATGGGATAGCACCTCTAGCACCCACATTTGTGTGTGATGGGACACAACTGCACACGTAATGTCTCTTCCCCATTACAGTCTGTGCATTTCTCTGAGGTTGTTCCAAGATGAAAACTAGAGCAGGAGAAAAGCCTCCAGACTAAGATCAGGCTCTAAAGAGGACAAATATGAATCAAAGAAGGAAAAATTAGGAGAGAATAATACAGAGCACAGTGATGGGTCTATAGTAGAGATCCATGGTGACATCCACGTTATTTGTTTGCCCCTTGATTCTCACCCAGAGGCGCTGAACTGTGTCAGTTCAGCTCCATACATTCCATCCCTTCTATTCCATACAGTGCCACCTCCCTGCCTCTTCTGCCCTGCCTTTCCATCCCGAAGAGCCTGTAACCATCCAACAGGGCACTCCAGTCACAGGACTTGTCTCACCAGTTCCACTCATGCCAAGGATATCAAGTCTCTGGCACCTGGCGAAAGTTTCCAGGTCATCATTGGTTGTTCCTCAAGCTGCATTCATTGGTACAGCAAGATTTCCACGAGTGGTACTTTGTAGCCAACACTTGTGAAGCAGATGGAGGGATCCTCTTACTGCTCCTTTCCTCACATTTTGGCCCACAATCCCACTGTTCGTCACTGGCCAGCCTGGTATTTTCCCATTCCCCTTCCCAGATTAGTTTAAAGCTCTGTCAATGAGCTCTTCTTGCTCCTGTGCTAGAGCTCCTTTTCCCCTCTGAGAATGGCTCATCCTGTCAGGTGTCTGCAGACGAGGTGGTGAATGGATCACTCCAAAGCCAAAAACCCAATTCTTTTTTGCTCACAGCAGCCTTGGAGCGATGCATTGACCCCATGGATCTGCCTATTCCTACCAGTATGATTCCTCATTACAGAGAGGTCAAGGAAATCACTACCTGTGTTCCTGATCGGTAAAGCAATTGTCCCAAGGCCCTGGAGTCTCTGTTGATTGAGTGCACTGTGTCAGGTGAGTTGGTTTAAAAACCTTTATTAGTACAAGCATTTTCCTGGGAGAGACATCCTTCTATGTCCTGTCTGGGCAGAGCAGGAGCAGCAGTGCCACCAGCACAGACGAGTTGCTCATTCTCCGCACATCCCCCCTTGTGGAGGAGACCTGGGCAGCTTGGAGAATCTTTTAAGATTCATGCTATTTTCTCTCACAAAGATATGCCCAGTAATGCACGTAGCAGGCAGGGAACTTCCCATGGAGGTGAATTTTGCCCTGAGAGGAGCCTGTGGTGATCTGGGAGGGAGCAGAGGTGCTGAAGTGCCACCTACCATGGTGTCCGCGAGCCCAATGGCCTCAAAGGAGTAGTCGACGCCCTGCCCGGTCATCTCAGTGAGCACCTCCTGGATGGGCTTCTTGAAGTCTCGAGGGTTGATGCAGTCGGTGGCTCCCAGCTCTTTGGCCTTGGCAAACTTGTCCTTGTTGATGTCCACGGCAATGATGCGGGAAGCTCCAGCTGCCTTGCAGCCCATGACAACAGAGAGGCCAACTCCTCCGAGGCCGAAGACAGCACAGGAGGAGCCTGGTTTTACCTGCACAGATGGGGGCCTGTGAGTCTCCAGCAGGAATAGGAGAAGGAAGAGGGGGAGGGGGAGGAGAAGGAGGAGGAGAAGTTTTCTTTTGCACAGGATTGATGAGGTTGTGAGGGCAACTGTGGGGTGCTAAACATTCCAACCTTGGCTGTGTTGATGGCAGCCCCATAGCCTGTGGAAAACCCACAGCCAAACAAGCAGACTTTGTCCAGAGGTGCTGCAGCATCTATCTTGGCAACAGCGTATTCTGGGACCACGGTGTATTCTGCAAAGGTGCTGATCCACAGGAAGTGGTGGATCTGCTTCCCTTTGCAAGAGAAGCGGCTGGTCTTGTCCGGCAGCAGGTTTTGTGGTTCATAGAAACTGTGGGGAGACACAAGTATTTGTATTTGATTGAGTGAAGCACTGATGGGGGTGTCAGATTTGTCATAAAGTCAATCCCATGTAGGTGTAGGGGAAGGCAAAGTAAACTTACTGGGACTTCTGGCAGAAGTTGGATTCAGGATTCTGGCAGAAGCTGCATTCCCCACACTGAGGGATGGTAAGGGGGATGACTTTGTCTCCTGCAACAAAGTGGATCTCTGTTAGGTGCCTTTAGCTCCGCAGTCCCTGAGGGCATTGCCTGTTGAATCACCTCTCCTGAGCTTTCTGATGGGAGAAACCTACCACGAGCCCTCTGCTTTCCCTGTGAGGATGAATGCTCCAGACCTCATTCATCTACATGGGGACAGATTGGAAGAGTGGAAGAATGGACATGAGAATCCACGGCACTGAGTCTGCACTTAGTTTTTTAACCTGTGATTCAGTAGCAGGGGGAAGTTTCTGAGCTCTTGGCAGAGCTTTGCGGCCTGAATCCTGGGCATGCATTTGAGTGTGTGTTGGTTACCTGGTTTCACAGAGGTCACTCCTTCTCCAATGCTTTCCACAATCCCAGCTCCTTCATGGCCAGGGATAACTGGGAATTCCACATTAGGCAAGGAACCTTTCAAAATGTGATCATCTGTGTGACAGATGCCCGTGGCCACAATCTGTTTGGAGAGGAAAGAGGTGATGTCTAGAAATAGTCCAGCTGCTGTTTATTTCAGTTTGTGGAAGGATTCTCCACAGAGAATCCTTCTCTGGACAGTTAAGGCACATGGGTGGACACAGATCACATGCTTATATCCAAGCTACAGCCACAAGAAGAGCTGCTCTCTCAAGGGAGAAAAAGTTACTGAAATATATTTTTACCTTGATCCGGACTTCCCCTGCCTTTGGGGGTGCAACTTCCACCTCCTCAACAGAGAGTGGTTTGCCTGGGGCCCAGGCAACAGCAGCCCTGCACCTGATAACCTGGAAACAAGTGAGAGGAATACATTGGAGGCAAAGGTTCACCTTTGACAGCAGCCCAGGACAGTTGTCCTACAATCAGCAAAGCCAGGGCTGCACAGCACATGTCTCTGCACACTGCAGCACACGCTTCTGGAGCTACACAACTGTCCTGTGCTGTTTTCTGAGAGTTGCTGGTTGGGTGGGATTCCGTGGGAGAGCAGAAACATTGGAGTGCTCAGCTGTACACAAACCCAAACAATGTTCAGTAAACACTTGGCCCTGTGTGAAGTGTGAAATACCAAATGAAGTGGCTGGTTCATTGGGGCAGATGTGACAGCAGCATGAGCGCTTCTGCAGCTTAAGGCAAGCAAGACAGAACTTTTGTTTTAGTGAGCTGACGGTATCGAAAAAGCAGTTGCAAAACAGTCACAGCCTGGCTGGAGACTGGATAATTTCTCTCCTTGCCAAAAGCATGATTTATGTGTGACATTGCTCAAACCCTTCCCCGATCAACTCAAAGCAGTTTGGCACCAGCAAAAAGGGGGTTTTGCAGTTTGAAAAGGGAATTGCCATGGCCAAGGTTGAGTGCAGGAGGTGAGCGGCTGAAGAGGGCGCTATCACTATAGGATACGAAACAACATGACGCAGACACGCTGCTGCTCTCAAGGGGAAAAAACGGGAAGTTTCCTTTCTGACTCCAACATTTATAGATTTCCAAAGGTGACTGTGGATTGGAGGGTGAAAGTGCCTCCTCTCCAATGACACTGGACAAACCAACAGTCCATCAAGTTTCTCCTCCTCCATAAAAGAATGCAAAAATATAAGATGTTTTCAGAAAGCGTGTGAGAAAGTTTGCTACAAGAATGCAAACATCAGAAGGCTTACAAAATCTTAAAAAATCAGGGCGACAGGACACCACTGAAGAGCTGCGTTTGCTGCCAGCGCAGGAGCACAGGGTGGGGTTGAGCAGGAGGGTGTTTTTCAGAGCAGCACAATTCCATACTTTGTCTCCTGAGCAGCTGGGCAGCACAGAGGGGCAATGCACAGCGAATGCAGCTATGGACACGTGCAGTTGTCTGAGAGCAGAGTCTGGCGAAATGCACAGGGCTTTGGCAGAGCTGGGGGAGTAAGGTCGGAGCAAAGAGGGCACGCAGAGCGGTGCGCAGGCTGAGCCTTTTGCAGCGGGTTTGGCCAAGAGCAGGGCACCTCGGAAAGGAGGATGGGCAGTGCCTTGTCCTTACTTGTCCCGCAGTGGCCATGTGGTCTGAGCAGAGCTGTGGCTGTGGCTGTCGCAGGCTGGAGGGAAGCTGCTGCCCCGGCGTGTTGCAGAATTCCCCAGGCGTGGAGCGGGAGCAGTCCCGGTGCGACGCCGTCTCTGGAGAGCGCTGGTTAATGTGTGCCGGGTGCTGGATGCCGAGTGCTGAGGGGAGGAGCTGGATGGGAGCAGAAATCCTCCAGAGAGGCTTTTATCAGTGACTCTGACCTTGGGTCATTCCCTGCCCTCCCTGCCTGAAAGGCTCAGAAAGATCCTTTTTTTCCTTCCAATTGCTACTGGCAGATGTGGAGGCATGAGATCTGCATCATTGCTGGGGCTTCCTCGGAGTCCCCTTTTTGTCAGGTTGGAGCATTTGACCTGGTGGCCATTCACACCACAATATTTGCAAAGAGTTTAAAAAATAAAAAAACAAAAACGAAATAAAGACAGTGAAGACGTGGTGTGGATGACAAAGACACATCACTGTCTGTGTTGAAGCTTTACTGTCTGTGGTATTGGAGCTATTTTCACCTCATTAGTAAGGGGAACTTCTGTCACGGACAGGTTTGCTTCACTCCGGTGTAGCCAAGTTTGTGGGTTCACCCCCCCTGGGCTTTTCAGGTTCCTCCAGAGCTGTTTTCTGCTGAGGCATTGGAAAAAGTGATGTGTAGGAGAGACAGGATGAGTTAGTGCTTATTGGAGGGGCAGGCTAAGATGAGCACTGTGTGTGTTTGGGAGCTCTTTCTGTGTTTGGGAAGATGTCAGCCCCACATTTACGTGTTCAGTGGACTGCCCACAGAGGTTTGTGTTGGTGCTTGCTGTTGAATGTCCCAGCCCTGTTTCATGGGCTGGGGGGGAGGTTGGTTGCAGCTGCAGGACTCAGAGTTGGCCGGCCAAGCCCCCAGCTCTCAAGTTCCCTAACCTATCTCTAGCTCCAAGGATGCAGTCCTGCCCCAACATCTGTCTGAGCTCTTGCACAGAGCATGGCAGCCCTGTGGTGTGACAGTGGTCCCAGCCACATGGATGTGCTTCTTGGCATGCAGCTCTCCAGCCCGGCTGGTCAACCCAACCTCTAGGTGAAGACATGCTCCTGTCTTGGAGGAGAGCAGCTGGCTCTAGAGCATACGGGCACTTGTGGATCATTTTTATCTGTATTTTAGGTAAACAGGGATGTTTAACAGTTTTTCCCCCAGAAGTTGTACTTTTTCATACATTTGCTTGCACACCTCTGGTAGCCTCAATCAGACCATGAATGATGATGATGTATAATTTCCCAGGAATAAGGAGTTTTAGAACAAAGTTTTAAAGATTTTCAGTATGCAGCCTGGTCAACCTGTTGCATTAAAAAAGAAATAAATCTATCATGACTTCTAGTATGATGTGTGTATCTTGTTAGAGAAAAAAATTTTCATAGGCTTGTTGTCTTCCAGGTATCTGTGTAGCACAGTTTTTATTACTGCGATCTGTGGTCTCCATCTGATAACCTGGAAGCATTGGAGGGAATTATGTTGTGTGGGAATGATCATTTGGCTTTGATGAACTGTCAGGGAGCGTGATCTTAAAAGCATGTGAAAATAGAGCTGCACACTGGAGCATGTGCCATTTCCTGGGGGAGTGTCTGGGTGGGTGGGGTCTGGTGGGAGGGCAGAAACATGGGAGTGCTCAGCTGTGTCCAAAGCCAAGTCATGTTCAAACTCTACCATAGTTTAAGGTCTGAGGAAACACCATTTGTGCTTTGTCTGGTACTTTGTTTGCTTCTTGGGAAATTACTGGATTTTTCATGTTTTTGGTAGATTTTTTGTGGTGTCATCATGTGCTAGTGGACAGTTGGTGCTCTTATGGGGCATGTGGTCTCTACTCATTGCCAGGAAAGCTCCTAAATGGAGGCTTACACGGAGCTGTGCAAGAGCTGTCCAGAGCTGTCCAATGCTTCTGGATCCCCCAGGAGTACCTCAGAGCCAGAGAGTCATTAGGAAGGGCCATCAGAAACCTCCTGTCCGAGCTATACAATCACATAAACAAATTCATCTTCAGCTGAGTGTTGATGAGGGTCTGCAGGGCAAAATACTCTAGGAAAGTATGAACTTTTTGTTGTTTCCCAGTCAGAATACACTTCATTTCTCCATGTGAAGAAAGATCTAGATGGCTGCCTTATAAAATGTCCCTAATAAAAATTATTTCATGGGTTTATTGTTTTGGACTCCAGCAACTATCATACTAAAGATACTAACAGCTGGCATTTACTATGCTTGGCAGATGACAACCACAAAAATGGGCTTTGCATCATCCTGAAGAGGATAGAAGTGAGGTTTGTTGTACCTTAGCTCTTTTACACTGACGACTGAAGTTCAGCTCTCAATTGTTGTGTAAATTTAGTTTATATGTGTGTAAGGTTAAACTGTAATCTCTTGATTCCCATATCATTAAACTGTGATCTCTTGTCCTCAAATCATGAAACTAGCTGGGCCACTCAAAGACTCTTTCTGCTGACACAAACAGGTAAGCCATCCATAGCACAGTCCCCTTGCTTCACATGGCAGCCCTTCTACCCAGCTGCCATGCGTGTGAGTGCCTGTGAGCTCTGATTAGTCCATGCTAAAGATATGTCAATGTTGACCATATTTGCCAAGATAGAAATAGCCTCTGTTTCTGTTTCCACATTGCAAATTCAGAAAACAGTAAGATGCTTTATGTTTGTGTTGTTGCAAACTGTTACCAGTCACCTGGTTTTTCCCATTTATTCTGTATTCATACCTAAGAAATTAAGGAGCCTCCCCTTTGTATAATGGAAACAAAAAACAATATTGATGCACATTCGTATTTCTTCACACTGCTTCCCAAACATCAGAGGCATTTGTACAAATTAGCCAAAGGTCTTAAACCACACTGATCAACAACTAAAACAACCGCAAGGAAGAGGCATAAAGGTAAAAACACCCCAAAGTACCAAATACAAACCACGACACAGAACAACAATATACCAATTCTACATACAATATTTGGGAGTGTTAATCTGGTAAAATACTGAGTGGTGAGACATTCTCCAGTACCTAAGTCTATGATTTACTTAAATTATTAATTCAAACACATAGTCACCATAAAGTTTAATTTCTGCTATACCATTCCTTTCTTATTAGGCACTGGAATGATACAGTCATTCAGGATGGATACACAGTTCTAACCTAGAGTTTCACTATGCTGAACTGCATGTATAAATTTCTTAAGCTTGCAGAGTTATGGAAGCCTAAAGAAACAGTTTCCTTCCTTTTTATTGTATTAAAAGATTGCATATTATAAGTAATTTTTTAAAATCCAAGCTTTTTAGAACAGCTGTTTTAGAACAGGAGCAAGTCTTGTAATTCAAAACTAGCTATTAAGAAAAATTACAGCACAATATAAAGGATTTAAAATAAGAATGAGGAGAAAGAGGTAGAAGGAAAAAGATGGTTTAATTTATAAATTCTGTGCTTGAAATGTGGGGTTTGAGCTTAATTCTTTTATTCCAGGGTAGTGGTAGGTCTTTCAGAAAAGCCTTGGTTTGCATTTCATGTGAGTTGTATTGGAGGATGGTGAAGTTCATACTGGTGCTGAGCCATCTGCTGCTTAACGTCTGGGAATCCTAAAATGTCAGGACACTGCGGATGCTGCAATATAAAATGACAAGTTAGTGACTAGAAAATCCCCTGGGCTGGCATCAGCAGAACACTGCTGTTTTCTCTGATAATCTGTGCTATTGCTGTCAAACAGGTACCCCCTCCCTGCCTGCCCCAGCTTGCAGCAAAATGACAGAACAGATGTGCAAACTTTGCTGCAGATGTAGAGAACAAAATTCACAGAAGACTGCGAAGCCTTCACTGATGAAGCCCAGGGCTCCTGGTAATTAATTACCAGCTACAGCCAGAGAAGTTCCTCAGAGAGGGGCTTAGACACATCTTTCCAATTACAGAGTAACTGGGACAGCTTATTCTGCTCTGAAACACTGAAGGGTTATACTCCATAAAAATGATCAGCTGCAACATGCCTCCCTCTTCAGGCTGACTATCAGTATCTTAGCAAAGCTGCGGGCATCTCTGTCCTCATCACTTTCCTGTTTGTTGTACTAAAAACTAAAACTAACATTTATAGCCTATGTAAATTAAGGACAATCAAAAAATTAAGTGTGTGCTGCATCGTTAGAACCTGAGAACAAACCTCAGGGGCTGAAATCCTTTTGTTACTTGCTTTTTATATTCAGAGTGAGGAACATCTAAAATAACTGCTAGCAAATGACAATGAAAAGAAAATATGAATGTAATTCTCCAGACTGTAAGTTATAAACATCTAGAACTTTAACACATACTAAGATATACAAATGTATTTTCTACTTCTGCTAAGGACAATTTTCAATTCCCATGGTGAGTCTTGTTAAATGTCTCTGTCAAAAAATATTTCCAATTTCATTACCCTGTGAAAACAGTCTGAGCTGAATTTTCACAATATTTGAGGAAAGCACAAGAGCTAAATTCTGCGTTTGCAATGCATATTTATACCAAGTGCTTTCCTTTTTTAAAAGCTCTGATGCTCAAGGTAAAGTACCCAGCGACTTTAGGACCAATTGGACTGGGACTCTGTTCCTAACTCACAAGAGGGAGTGGGCTATTTCTGTGTTCCTGCTCCTCATCCTTATATGTTTATTGGAATATGATGTAGCTAACACTTGGCACTCTACAGCTTGGCACTCCCATGCTCCCTTGGTTGTGTGCTTTTTTCCACTGAGTACTGGGACTTCCTCAATTGTGTAGTCTTTTCTCCCTCTGCCACCCAGTGTCTCTGCTCAAACTAGAATCTGAAAGTTCCTCTGCAAGGGCCCGCTGCATTTCAGAGGCTGAAGGTTTGCTGGCTTTATGACTCCAGCTGCAGCTCATGGGAACACACTGGGAGGGATTAAGGGGCGTACTGGGCTGCCTTGCCCATTCTCTGCCATGAAGTCAGACTTTGTCTTCCCATACATCTCCTTTAGGTTATTTATACAGAACCTCTACAATGAAATTATGTTTACCTCTTTCCTGTCCTTAGAAGATCAAATCCTTCATTGATCTTTGTGAAAGGTAGTGTGTGGGTTATTAATGGATCCAGAACAAACTTTTTCTTCATGTAGTCAGCAACCAGTTTGGGAACTGCATCTTTACTCTTCCAGCCTGAAAAAAACCCCATAGAAAATGCATAATGAAATTAAATGCTTCTGAAAATACATAAAACCCAGGGCAGCTTAAATTTTTAAATCAACTTTCTATAGCACAGTAATAGGATGAAATGTGGCAGCATGGCTTTACCTTGGAAACACGGGGTGCCAGCAGAAAACACGGGACAAAGTGCAGCTATTCCACATATGACAGATGCAGAACACCAGTACAAATGTCAGTCTTTACAGAATCCAAACTTTCCCCCACATCAAACACTGTTTCAACTTAATCACATTTCATACAAAAGCCAGAGTGCTGACATCCATGTTGGTAAGTTGAAACGTGACTGTCTGCTCAAAACTGGGGAGTGGGTGGTGGATGTGTCTCTCTTTTCTTATAAGCACCACTAGATAAAGCTGTCATAAACAGTAGAATGCCCTTCCAGAGAAGCCTGATTTGTCTGTGCTATTTTATTCAGGTGTCTTTTGAATACATGAGAGGAACAGGTTACGAGTGAGAAAACCTGTTACTGGAAACAAGTTTTCTGTGGCCTTTGTGTTGAGCGAGCTAGGACTTGCTGAGTGTGGGACTGCTGAGAGAGCTCCAAAAAGAGAAAGAATGGGAAGGGACTGTTGGCAGCTGGCCAGGGGCTAAGCTGAGATCTGACCTTGGTGGAAATCAGCTGAGTGTATGCCCTGATGTCATTTACAGTCCTGACTGTCCATCTCTCCTGCTATCTCTTCCTCTCTTTCTATTCTTCTCACTCTCCTTTTTTGCACTTGCTCTTTTTCTCCTCTCTGTCCTCTCTCCCTCTTTATGATTTTTTCTTTTTTTTTTGCTTTATCTTCTATCCTTCTGTCTCCTCTTATCTCTCTCCTTATCTTTTTTCCTCCTCTTTATTTTTATCCAATGTACTCTCTCCCCTCCCCCTCATTTCTTTTTTGCTTCTCTCCCTTTTTTCTCATTTTCCTTCTTTCTTCTTTCTTCTTTCTTTTTCCTCCCTCTTTTTCTCTGTTTTCTTTTTTTGTCTCTCCTCTTTCTTTCTGTCTCTTCTTCCCTCCCTCCCTCCCTTTCTGTTTTTTTTTTCTTCCTTCACTTGCCATTATAGTTCCCATAATTAATTCCCTTTCAACTTCTTTATCAGCAAAAAACAGCCATCAATACTGCTTCCAATAACACAGCCACAGCAATTAATTTGATGTATCCTGTTTCAAGGATGTCAAGATGATTTGCAAGTTTCTCAAGCCAGTTAAATCACATCTTTCCAAGTCCTTACCTCCAAAGACAGAGCCTTTCCAGCTGCGACCAGTGAAGAGGAGCATGGGATCAAAAGTAATCTTTTGTGCTGCAGGGGGCACTCCCACAATCACACTGACTCCATAGTTATACTGACAACAGGCCAAGGCTGCAGTCTGCATTAGAAACAGAGGGACACCCAGAATCAGGCAAGATTTGTCCTTGGGGCACAGAAGTTTGAACTCCATCTCCTCCTCTCAGGGCTCTGCTTGCAATTAATTTTTTGTAACTGAAACCACATAAAAAATTGTCCATTGTATCTGCTCACACCATTGTATCTGCTCTCACTGGTTAAGTATATACTAGCTTTGCTCTTCTCACCCATTTTATCTAAACTATTAGTGATAAGCCACTTGTGGAGAGCCTGCGAAATATGTGACATGTAACCACCCTGGTTTGGCCAGGGCACTACAGTCAAGTTCCCTTTCCTAAATTTCTGAGCATGCTTCTGTCCCGGCATCTCAGTGGCCGACAGCTGGACTTAACAGGTTTGAAGTTAGCTTGGTACTCTGCCAGTGGCTCCCAGCTCCTCTTCCTCCTCAGTGCTTGGTGGCTTGGTGAAGGGAGTGCTAAGGAGTCTCACCCCATCTTCTGGTTGCATACCATGGTATCCGTACGGCCGATGACCTCGAAGGAGTAGTCCACACCCCCACCAGTCATTTCCATCAACACTTCGTGGATGGGCTTATTGAAGTCTTTAGGGTTGATGCAGTCGGTGGCTCCCAGCTCCTTGGCCTTGGCAAACTTGTCGCTGTTGATGTCCACGGCAATGATGCGGGAAGCTCCAGCTGCCTTGCAGCCTATGATAACGGAGAGGCCAACTCCTCCGAGGCCGAAGACAGCACAGGAGGAGCCTGGTTCCACCTATAATAACAACCATGTAAATATGGCATATGGTTACGGGCTAGGGAAAGTACCATGCATTTCCTCATTATCAACAGGATTTCACTTAAGCCACTTCTTGCAATTTAGAGATTACCTTCTGAGAAGGAATTTGCACATGGATACCTGCTAGTGCAGTAGCCAGCTGTATAATGCTGTTATAATGCTACATGTGACTAGGAGAAATTCTCCCTAAAATACATTTCTGAGACCAGCTTTTCATTATATGTCTCAGCTTCATGTTTAGACTCACCTTTTTTTATGATGTTTTATATTATGATGCTTTATATTTATTGCTTTATATTTATGTGGTGTTAAGTTCTGTAGTGTCACTCAACTCCTGACACTGCTAGCTCTAAAACTCACATTCATATATTGTTACAGTTGTGAGTGTTGCCTATATGTGTTGCTTCTATCTATTCCTAGACTTCAGTTACAATAAAAAAATGAACTCTATTGTAACATTTTTCTAGGGGTGGTAAAGCTATGAGGGAAAACAATATAGATGGTAATAAGTAATTTTACTGGATTTTGAATTGAAGACTTCTGAGTACCCTAGAGAGAGAATCTGAAGTAGGCAAAGAACTAGTATCTTCTTTCAACACTGAACTGAACAGAGTCTGTACCTCCTGGCTGCCATGCTGACAACCCACTTGAAGGCTACACAATCTTGAACAGACAGCATAAAATATCAGAAACACTCATCACAATATTTACCTTGGCAGTCTGCAGAGCAGCCCCGTAACCAGTTGAAAATCCACAGCCAATTAGACAGACTTTTTCCAGAGGAGCAGCAGAATCAATTTTGGTCACAGCAGATTCATGCAGTACTGTGTATTCACTGAAGGTACTTGTACCAAGAAAATGGTAAATTGCTTTTCCTTTACAGGTGAATCTGGTGGTGCCATCAGACATTAATCCAGGACTTGCACCAAGGCTGTTTGAAAGATGACCAGAAATAATGGCAAGTGAAATTTGTTGTTTGTAATCAGTTTTGGATAAAGTCAAATCAAATTGGGGTTGTAAGTAATCCAGGAAAACTCACTCAGTTTTACTGCACAAGTTACCCTTGGTGTTTAAGCAGTTCTTGCACTCCCCACACTGTGGAACAAAGAGTGGAATAACCTTGTCTCCTAGAAATAAAGCAGTAATGACAGAGGATTGAAAAAGGCAAACAAGACGCATGCAGGTAAAAACATGAAGCAAGTGTATTTAATCCCCAGGCAAATATGCACTAGGAATGCAGCCATGGTTTTATTTCCTTCTGCTGCATTTTTAAGATGAACCATCTCTTTGTGTTTTATATAAAAGACATAATTAGGGCAAAGTTATGACAACTAATTTTGATATGCAAAATTTCTGGTGTCTTCCCACAGAATTGAGTCAGACCTATGTCATAAAACCATGTTACCTACTGACACTTCTGAAGTACTTATTCAGCAGTTTATTGCTGAATATTCCTGTGTAAAAATAAGGTGGTAATACACCTTCTTTCAGTAAAGAAATGGAGATAAAAGTTGACATCCACTAGGACTGTAGATTGGAGTGCCAAGATAACGGGGCTGTAAACTGTGCATACAAAGAAGGGGGAATTAAACATTAAGTTGCCAGTCCTTTTGAGCATCTTTACTATATAGCAGTCCTATTACTGTTGCATTGAGTAAAGGTAGGTAAAATACTTGTCTGAGAAGCAGTGGCACACACAGTCTAAGCCAGCATTCTCTCATGTAATTCTCTAGCACAATTATGTGATTAACAAAGAAGCACATAGCTCCCCAGTGCAATTTTTTACTCCTATGCAATTTCCACAGCAAGGATATATGGTAAATGCCTGATAATCTCTAAACTGGTATTTCCTAATACCTATCAGTTTATGATTTGTCAGTTTTAAAACTGACTGTGGCTAATCCTTGACACATTGAAAGTGAAGGGAAATTTTTGATTTCCACCAAAAAATGAAAAATACCTACCGAACATTAAATGCCCCCACTGCCTCGATTCTGAGTTAACTTAGAACTGTGTTATGGTCTTAGTAATCATGTTGCTAAAGAAATGTTGCACAAGTGGAAGCCCTTTTTCAGAACTTGGAGATGTAAATTAAGCAACATCTGAGAAATGTGATTTTGTGCATGTATGTGTTCAGGCCTGCTATTTCAGCTCACCTGGAAACACAGGGCAGCTAGAATTAGACAACAGAGAGATCTTTGAACCCAGACATAACAGAAAAAGCAGCTAGAGCTGTCACTGAAATTTGCAATATACATACTTGTTTGGAGGTAAAGCAGATACCTCTAATAATTTTTTTTATACATACAAACCTGCTTTGGACAGACTTCATACTTGTCAGTATGGACAAAGACACTGGAAGTACAGAGGTGTTAAAAGTGGGTTACTCAGGTATCATAACAAACTGCCTGGAAATTGAGTGATTCTGTGTAGTTTTTTTTCACTGCATGTTTTCTCTTAAGAATTTACCCCTTGTTAGAATTTTTTTGGTCCTATGAAAGTGTGGAGGAATCCCATCTCATCTTGCAACACTTGGCTGAAAATTGTCATCTTTCACTGACTATCTGTGCACTGTGGCTCAAAGAGAACATAGGGAGAGGAGCAGCTGGTCCAGATGAGTGTCCTCAGAGCAATCCAGCCCTCAGGGAGCACTGCTGCTTCACCTGCACTGGTGCTGCCCACATGCAAAGCCTGCAGCAGGGTGGGCATCTCAGTTGTGCCCTGATGCTTTTAAAGTGAAGTAAGACCTAAGTTCTGGTCAACTGAAGTCAATGGATTATTTATCTGTTAAGAGAATTAAAAGGTGCTTTGACTTGTTTGTCATCTAGTGCTTTGCTTTGCCTTATCCTTGAGAAAGGTGAGCTGTATAAACTGTGTTCAGAGAACCTGCAGCTAATGCCTGATTTCATATGAGCAACAGCAAAGACTCTACGTTCTTAGTCCCACAACAGGAAAAACACTATGTAGGTGGGAAGCAAGCTGCAGATGTTTTTTGCCAAAACCAAAAGAAATTGAATAGAAAATCTGAAAGTATACTGGGGACACAGAAGGGTGTAAACAACAGGTTTATATCCTTTGAGGTATCCTTGAAAAAACTGAAATTGGAATATTTTCCTGTGCAGTAAAAATACTCATGAAAGAAATAATCTTTGACTTGAGGAGTCTGGAAACTCAGCACAGGATTTGTTTTCAGTGCTGTTTCATACCTGGCTTGACTGCAGTCACTCCCTGCCCAACACTCTCCACAACACCAGCTGCTTCATGCCCAAGAATTATTGGAAAAGGCATAACCATTGCACCAGTTACCACATGGTCATCAGAGCGGCAGATCCCAGTGGCCACGATCTGATTCACAGGGAAGACAAGAATATTTCTGCATTTAACTGTGTCACGTCATATGGAAGTGAAAGTGGAAGTGAAATTATATTCTACATTTGGAGAAGCCACTTGCTTCTCTCCAAATCCAATCTGCACAGAATAAATCTACAGGTAAAACAAATTTAGTTGTCTGATTTAAGATTTTCATGGTGTCTCTCAGTCTTTAATCTACAGGGCAAAGCTCCTTTGTGAATGTTTGCTATGCAGTACTGAGCTCTATAGGGAGTCTGATAGTTTTTCTGTAGAACCAATGTTCTAGCAATACAATTATATAGGGAGAACAGGGTAAATGAAATTATTCCTAATATTAAGATACAAATACTTAAAAAGGAAGTGTGAAATATTATATAAATATTATAAAATTATGTAAATACAAATTAACCATCATAGATTATAAACATAGAAATATTGTGTATTTTTTGTATTTATTACATTTAGATTATATGACAATATATAATAGATATTTTATATAAATTATGTATTAAAGAATTATTTTCTATTACATATAATTACACAATAATTACATTATTGTGATCTGTATATATTTAAAATATTTGTATATATTACATTAAAAAAATTAAGCTAAATAGTGGTTTATTTTGCCTTTTCTCCCAGCTAGAACAGCATTGTTTCTTTTGAAATATTCAGGTATGTGTTTACAACTTTTATTCTGACAAATGGATTTGTCAACCCCAACAGAGGGTTTTCCTCATGTGTGTAACACTTGAAGCTATTCAAAAATTAAGGCAGCTGCTGAGTTCAACTGAGGCCAATACCCAGGTAAAAAAGGAAGCTCCCAGGCCTAATGAGCTATTTCCTAGCAAAGATTCAAACAAAGTAAAAGACATGTTCTTGCTCCACACTACAGGGACTTCTCATTTTTGCCTTGTATTGTAATTTTTTTCAGCCTATTAGAAAAACAGATGTTAGTGACCCAAAAACACAACCCTGAAAAAGTTTTTTTAAAAGAACCTTTTAAAAGGAAGTTTAAAGAATTTTAAACATGTTACATAGGAGCTCACTGATTAGTAACTACTTTCTAGTAGAATGTTTTCTGCTTGGGTCTTAAAAATTTATATAACTAATTCTGATTAAAAGCAAGATAGAATGCAAGTCATAGGAGTTGTTTCAAATTTTATTTTCAGTACCTTTATGCGAACTTCATGTTCTTTTGGTGGGGCAACTTCCACTTCCTCAATACTGAATGGTTTATTGGCTTCCCACAGCACTGCTGCCTTGCATTTAATAACCTGCAAACAGAGCAAAGAAAATGGGAATGGCACTTGCATTTTCAAGTCACCACACAGATTCTTCCCTTTCTTCATGTGAAACTCCTGTTCATATTTGTGGAGACAAGAGGGAAACTACAGGGAAGAAAACCAAACAACAAAAAAGTCAACACCAAAGGTCAGCGTAAGCCTGGTTTTCCCCCCACCAAGATCATGTCTGACTTTGCTCATCATTCTGTCGCTTTTATCAAGTTTTCAGCTGCATGTGTAATAGTGTCCTAGGTAATGGGATACCCTACCCATTCTCATTGCCCTTTGCTAATTCCCGTGGTCAATTTCTTTTGCTGTGTTGGAGTACTTGTCTGTATCTTCTTGAAGATGGCACACTAAATGATGTCACTTATCAGGCTGTGATGAAGTCTGCATTGCCTAGAACTGTGTTGGGAACTGACAAATTGCTAAAAATGGGATTCCGAGCCTAGTACAGATTTATAAACCTTCTAATAGAGCCCAAGTTCAGCCATGAGGTGAGGCTGAAAGGACACCTGTGCAAATAGATGTAGCACTACACAGAGGTAATCTTGAGCAGTCCCTTTAAGTGCAGTATTATCCATGCTAAGGTACCCCCCTTCTCAGAAGGCATATATAACTCAGATGGATTTACTACCCAACTATCCAAGACAGTTTTTCTCTCATCTCTTAGACTGAAGTTTGTCCATGAACTCTTCAGGCTTGTTCCTGGTAATGGCAGGCCTTAGGGCTCCTTTGACCATCTGCCACTGGGCGAAAAAAATCCCCTCAGAAAAGAGAAGATCATTGTTCACACCTCATCCCAGGCTCTCTAACAGGTTTCCTCCCTGCAATCCTAGTGTATTCAAAAGCAGTGGGACCTCTCTGTCCCCATAATTGCTGATCCTCCTTGGAGGTGTTTAAAGATCTCATCCTGGGTGTTTAAATAACCCCAGTCCCTGAAATATGATTTTCTTGGGTGACAAGCTATAAAGTCCTCAGTCCTTCTGTTAAGTCTACTGACTGCAAGTGTTCAGATGGCATTATCTTGAGAAGGAAATGGAGGGGAATCAAATCCAGGATGCAAGAAGTTTAGCACATGCATATTTATCCTGTGTGACCAGGACAACTTAACACCAGCATGCTGCCAAAGTCACAGGGAAAAACAGAAAACAAAGAAATTTTTAGTATCAAAGCTTTTGAAGTAGAAGTAGAAATAATGTCTGATTATCCACAAACTGAAAACTGGTAACAAAGAAAATAATTACTAGGAAATACTAAACATATGAAATAAAACAGCAGACTTCCAGCAGCTAGACACAGAAGTGGGATGGGCACAATGTTTGAAAAAAAAGTGCATCAAGAGATATTTGCACTAAATTGCAATGTAATGTTTAGATGCAAGTGTGATTAGTGAAAAAATCACAAGTGTGGTCAAAGATCACATTTCTAAGGGCACCAACTTGCTTTAAAAAAAGGCAGTATATTTATTTATATTGTATCCCATGTAACACAGTGATGATTCCATGACTTGCTCATGCAAAGCACATGTAGTGTTTCTAATAACAAAGGTGGCCAAGAAGTGTGCATTGCCAAGAACAAACAAATCTCTCCTATAATGAGACCTTACTTAACTATGTAATTTTCTGACTGCTTAATCCCTGTGAGCTTTTACAGATTGCCACAAGATCCCACAGAGGCGGCAACAGCACACTATCACCCACTTCATCTGCTAAAAAAGCACTGTCTTAAGAGTTGTTTCTCTGCTCGTGCGTTCTACCAGCCGTGTGAGTTACTGCAGTGGGGGAGGGCAGGTGTAGAAACACACCCTTTTGCAGGACACAAGGATTATGCTGCTTGGTTACATAAATTGCCCTGTAACTCCCGTGTTATTCCAAGATAAACATGGTGAAATCAAAGCAGTTAAGCTATATCACAACACTGCATTTACTGTGCTCCATCTAATGCTGAGTAGAGGACTGAACTTGGTGAATCTACCTAGAGTGGACTACAACTAATTTTGCACTTGCAGTAACTAAAAGAGCATTTTTTTTCCTTTCTCTTTTGGTTTTAGAATAGTGAAGACAGCTGGCAGTAACAGCAAATGATCTTGGTACTATCTTAAGGCACATTCTAGCAAGGTGCATGCTTTCAATTGTTTTCCATTTCTAGTTGCTTGTCCCTTAATCCCTCTTGCAGGTCCCTGGGTGCCTGTTAGCATCTTGCCAGCAGTGCAAGAAGGAACATGTATTGGTATCAACCTCCATCTCTCTTGTCATCTAATTTCTAGCAAAGGTGTAACTTCAATCCCAGCTCAGTATTGCATTGAATGTGAAATTTACTTCTGGTCTTCATTAACTAAAGTTTGAGACTTGTTATATGCATATTCAAATTTAATGACTGTCCTAATGCCAGCACAATTCACCCTGAAATTTAACACAATATTAGCTATATCTTCTTTTTAGAAAACAAGCTGATAGAATTATAAATAAGCTAAAAATAGTTTAAAAATAGTTTAAATAGTAGGATCTCAGAATAGAAACTGATAGATCATTACATTGGTCTAAACACTCAGTACATTCTATCATATTTTAAACTATGCAATCAGAGATTGAAAAGTTTGCTAACTCAGACAGGATGTTATACTTATTGCGGTGCTGGTACCTTATGTTGCCTCAAATAAACTATTGCCTTGAAGAGTTAACAACCATTTCCTAGGAAACTACAGTAGCCTGCAAATAAAGGCAGCTCTTCTGTACCAGCTTCATCATAAACTCTAATCTGTGCTATACCACCAGGACTTACAGTGTCCCTGCAAATAATTCACCTTTAAAAATGCATTACTCAGTTGCAGCAAAGAAATTTTCCTAATACAAACTGTTGCTTACTTTGCCTGCCGTGCTCATGTTGACGGGTGTTTCGAATCTTGCCACCGCTGGTTTCTTGCACCAAGAACTCAGTCACCCCCAGAGCAGCTGGGTTTCTGGTACCACAAGTCCTCTCCAGCACACTGCAACCTGGTTGTGTGAAGTGCTCCCACAAGTGGACTGCTCTGATCTTTTAGCCAAGCCTCCCAGCTCAGAGTCCCACCCCTTAATCAGAAAAAGTGCTAGAATGAGAGTGAATGAGAGTGAATCACTCATCTGATGAAACCTCACTCTTTCAGTGCTTCCGTCTTCCTGACTCCTTTGTCATGCTCCTCCCTTCCCTTTTTTGCAGCTCACCTGTGGTTGCCCTTAACATCATGGGACAAAAGCAACAGCCCTGGCTGGAAGCTGTTTCCCTTTTTCCACCTCCCTGGAAGCTGATCTCCCAACCCACTACTCTCAGGGGCACTGTAGTTTCAAAGAGAAACGGAGAGAGTGGCTCTTGAATTCACAGCACAGTGCGAACATGAAGGCATTGCTGATGAACTTTGGTGACATTTGTAAGAGCCCAGCTCATCTATTAAAACATGGGATTATGCAAGCTGCTTAAGAAACATACACTGACTGTGTATGTGACTGTGGCTGTGGCTGTATGTGCTCCTGAATTCTTAGTGTTACAGTCTGGCTACTCATTAATCTGTTGGAATGGCTTTCACTTCACTGTGTCCAAGGACAATGTGCCAGTCATGCTGATGGCAGAACAAAAATCAGTAAGTCAGAAGTGCTGCAACAGAATGTTTCTTATCACATGCAACACCCTGCCTGTTTTGTGAGTGCCTGACCTGTTGGTTCTGTCAATACCCACAAGCATAGCCCCCATCACTGCTCACATGCCCACACACTTGCCCTCTCCTGGCACTACACGTTGGTGCAAGGGATTGGGTGGAAGTCAGCACTGCATGTCTTTCCTGGGGACCTCAAGCCCCATCTATTTTTAATTTATGCCCAGCATCCTGAAATCAAGATTTTTCCTTCATAAACAAGTAAAAAGATAAAATGCTGCATATAACCTGACTAGTAATTACTAAGTATAGCACTCTCTCATGTTTACCTGTATGACTGTAATTAATTCAACAAGAGATTCTTCTCTTCCCTAGTCATGCTGGCTACTCTATTTCTGATCCAGGCCAGGATGCCACTGGCCTTCTTGGCCGCCTAAGCACATGCTGGCTCATGTTCAGCTGCTGTCAACCTGCACCCCAGGTCCTTTTCCTCCAGGCAGCTTTTCCTGTGGTGCTGCCTGGGGTTGATGTTACTGAGGGCAGGACTTGGCACTTGGCCTAGTGGAAGCTCTCTGCTGGTTTGGGCTGTTGCAGAGTTAGTTTTCTTCACTGTGGCTGGTTTGGGACTGGGTTTTGGATTTGTGCTGAACATAGGGCTGATAATGTAGGGATGTTTTTATTATTGCTAAGCATGGTTTACAGAGCCAAGACCTTTTCTGTGTTTCATATGGCCACACTGGTGAGGAAATTGGGGATGCGTGGGAGGCTGGGAGGAGACACTGCCCGGACAGGTGACCCAAACTGACCAAAGGGCTGTAGCAGACCACATGAAATCATGCTCAGTATATAAAGTGGGGGAAGAAGGAGGAAGGCGTGGACATTTGGAGTGATGGCATTTGTCTTCCGAAGTCACCATTACACATGATAGGGCCTGCTCCTGTTAATGTGTTTATATAAACATTTTTAAATTGTCTTTAATGGCAGTAACCAGATTAAGTTCTAGTTGGGCTTTGGCCCTTCTAATTTTCTCCCTGCAAAAACTCACGTCCTTGTAATCCTCCTGAGCTCTCAGCCCTTTCTTCCAAAGGCCATAAACTCTCCTTTTTTGTTTCAAGCTCCAGCCAAAGCTCTCCAGTCCTCTCAGGAGGTACAACCTAGTGATTTGCACTTCCTAAAATAACTTGTGTGAGAATGAAGTATTTCTAGTCCACTCTATTCCTTGATATTTATCTTTCTCCTTTCCTCCCTTCTTTTGTACTTGATGATTTTAGAGGTCTTTTCCAACCAATCCCATCCCTTTTCCTTATTGGTTTATTTCTCATATCCCTTTATGTTTCCTTTCCCCTCAAAACTTTCCTCACATCTTTAGCTATATGCATATCCAGGCCATAACTTTTTTTTTTTTTTCTCCAACTGAGAACACTGGATCAGACACTGGTTCCTGTCTGCAGCCTGTGCAGGGATAGGTGTCGTGGTCTTTAGGCAAAAGGTGACAAGAAAAGAGACTGCACAGGGTTCCAGTGAAGCACAAGCAGACTTGCACAACCATGTTGCAGAAGTTGCTTTATTTGCCTTGCTCTGCCTCATTCTTAAAGATAAATGAGGGTGAGGCTCCAGCTCAGGGCATACAGTGGCCCTGGCATGCAGGGAAACCACAGTGTCACCCCTTTACAACTTGCTTGCACAGGCCCTCTGCTGAACCCTTTGCCGGAAAATACTTAGCTGCTCCCTAGACCTCTCCACTTCTAGGGCTGTTCACTGTAAAGAGAATTTTTCTCTATGTTTATCTATATGTTGTGCAATTCTCTTCTTTCTGGTGACCAGTGACATGACCCAAGGGGATGGCATGAAGTTGTGTTGGGGGTTTAAGTTGAATATTAGAAAAAGGTTTTTCACCTAGAGGATGGTTGGGCACTTGAACAGGCTTCCCAAGGCAGTGGTCACAGCACCAGACTGACAGAATTCAAGAAGGGTTTGGACAATGCTCTCAGGCACAGAGTGTGACTCTTGGGGCTGCCCTGTGCAGGGCCAGGAGTTGGACTTTGATGCAGGACCCTTCCAGGGATAGCCTGTAATTCTAGGAAAATATGATGCATAATTCCTTTATCGTTTTTTTATCTCACTTTATCCAACTGAAAATGATGCAGTAATATCCCCTCTCCAGTGATTTATTAACCTCAGCAGATAACCACACATTAACCTCAGTGAAATGTGTGTCAGAGGCTGAAGACAAAGAACCTACTGGAGGTGTTCATGGCTGGTGAGCCGGCACACACAAGTTAGAAGCAGTGGGCAAAGGCCTGTTCTTGCAACCCCAGGTTATCTTCACTTGGGGACCGTAACTTGGGCAAATGTTATGAAACACTGACCATGCTGAGCAGATTGTAGCCATAGCTACAGTTTCTGCCTACAAGGCACTTGTAGGGGAAAGTGGTTCTTTGCTGCCACTTCACAGGCAGCACAGCTTGCTTCCCACTCCTTACTCCTGCCAGGGCTGAGAAACCTTGCACTGCTTGCTTGCCTGAAGCAGTGCATGATGTTTGACTCCAGGTGAAGAGAGCTAGTGCTTTCTGAAACAGCTTTTTTGTAACGAAGAGTTAGTTCTGCACTGAACCTGGATCTATTTAACAGGAGACTATTTTAACCACAGCTCAAGTGACCTAGCTGTTTAGAGAGAAAAAAAAAAAAAAAAGCTTTTAATAGCAGTTATACATCACAGATTTTACTGACAAATAATAAAATGCATACTGGCTTTAGCTAAAACTTTAGCATTTTTTAAAATAGGTTACTTCTTCCTTATCTACCATGCTGATTTTTAAGCCCACCAAGGTACCTTTCTTTCTTTCAGACAGTGAACTTAGCTGTTAAGAAAATAAACCATCTGGAGGGTGTTTATATTGAAAATCCAGCATTTCTTCCTACTGTGTAATGGCAATTTCCAAGTTACCCTCTTATGAGTCACTTCTGAAGAAGTTGGTAACGCAAAAGCTCTGGGACACACGTTAGTAGAAGATAGAAAAAAGAGCAACATTTTTGCAGTCACACCTTACACAGTATAGAAGCTGTGACTGCTTCCTTTGTATTTTTCCACCTGCACATTTAAGGATGTCCAAAAGATTAGGTATATAAAAATACAAACCCTGCAAGTGTTCATTATTATGGAAGCACAGGGATTGAGCAGAACTAGCAGGCAAGGCACGTTATGCCCTTCAAAAAGTTTAGGGATCATATCTGAAGATTATACAAATGTGCATGGCACGGCAATGGAGCTGAATTAAGTACATACAGGATGACGTCCAGTTTTGTGAGAATGTGAACAAAGACATCCAGAAATAAACACCTTTCCAAACACACAGAGGAAGTAAATCAACTGCTCACAGGACAATGCCTTATTCATTTTAGTAAGCTGAAGAAATGCTAAAGGTGAAAGGTGCAAACTAGCTTGTGGGTTTTGAGCAAGTATTAGAAGAATTTGAAAGGGAAAATAATGTCCAAGGAGAGTACTCAGTCAAGCATGAACAACCCTTTTTTAAATAATGCCTTTTCTTCATTTTAAGTCTCTTATCATAGCCAAACAAGGCAAACAGGAAATTAAAAAGCATATCTTACAGTACTTGAAGTAAAAATGCAGCAAAAGGGAATAAATATGAATCAAACATTTGATTATTTGGCTTTAGGATTGTCAGTAGTAGATGCTGTTGTTCCAGCTAACAAAGCCACCTTCTTGGAAGAGAGACAATTAAGGTACACATTTCAAAGATGGGCCAACTTTATTCAGCTTTAGATTTGGAAGTCACACTGAAGTCCATCTCTGCTTTTCAAAATAACTTATGATAAGAATGTGTGCTTACTGATAGCTTATTTTAAAATCCTCCTGCAGAATAAATGGATACTTTACAATAATATGAACCAATACCAATAATGATGCAGTGAACCTGTGATCTTCAGTGTGATCTACAGCACAGCCTGAGCAATAAAAAGTTCTGTTTAAATCAGAGGAACACTGAACTCTTCAAACTTCCCTGACCTTATCCTCAATCTCTAAGGATTTTAGGAATGCCACATCCTGCACTCCTGCAGCTGGCAGTCACATTGCCCCAAAACTGCCCTGAGTACATGTGCCTTGTCATGCACACAGGATTTTGGAATAACCATCAGTGTGGATCCCCTTGGACAGCTACACCCCTGTGCAGCGTGCCAGTGTGCACTGCAAAACCCACCATCGTTGTCAACTTTGTGACCAAAAGCCTCTGAGATGGGGCAGTTCAGAGAGGCTCGTTTCTACTCAGATGCTCTTCTGCAGAGTCGTGTCTCGAGTCAAACACTACTGCTCTATAAGCAAACATAGCGTCAATGAGCATATGGGACATGTGGAAGCCAAAGCAAAGGCAAATTGACCTGAATCCAGGAAATGGACAAGAAGGGGGAAAGTACAGTAACCTGTAGCAGTACAGTGTTTGGGAAATTGTCACAACATGGATGCAGATAAACACTGCTGAGGTTCCTGACTTCAGAAATCTGAACCAAGGAGATTGAGGCTCGGTGGGAAGGGGACAAAACAACAGGATTACTTATGGCACCTTGCTGTGACCTCCCCACTGCATGCAACTAAAAGCGAGTTTGCCCATTTCAGTGAGAAGGTTTTACTTTCTGCTATATCCCCTTCTTATTTTCTGTTTCTTTCTTTTCAGGTTCCTTGAGGCGTACCTTTATTGCCTTTTTAATGCTTTCCTAGGTTTAAATATCTCTGGATGTAGTCTGCTGCCCAGCATGGCTGAGCAATAGTTCTGGCAGTACCTGAAACTTTACAAAGCTTAGTGATGAAAGTCAGAGCTTTCTTAAGCTCAACAAGGACGCCTGGTGGTGAAACACAGGGATCCTGTTCTTCTAGAGCTTCTGTGCAGATTGTTTTTTTAATGTTCTGTTCTTCAACATCGTGGCCTGGGAACAAATCACATCAGAGGTCTCTAAGTCTTGGTCAGACAAGCAGGTCAGAGCTGATCTTCCCTGAGCACAGCACGGTGAAGCAGAGAACTTCTCAGTGTGTTTTCCCACAGTTTCATTAACTTCGTACAGCTAAAGCTGGTTCAAAGAAAGATCTTTCTGTAAGAAGTGCCTAAAGCACTGTATGTAAATATTTATTACTGTTATCAGAAACAAATTCCTTGTCATTTCTTATAAAACAGTACAGTGATTTATCTCTGCTTCCAGTGTAATGCATTAGTAGGCCATGCCTGAAATATGCAAGTGACCATCTTGAAAACATTGAGAGCAGTCAGGTCTGTAGATTGAAAATGAAGAATAAATGTGCTTTCTTAAGTAGCATGCCACAAGCTAGAACACCAGAGTGCCAAACAGGGCTATAACTTGTACACAATATGTAAATCCAAAATGAGAAACAATTAAAAGTCCTCATCCTCACAGTGAAGAATTTCTTCCTAATATCTAACCTAAACCCACCCCTGTCAGTTAAAAGCCCCTCTCCAGCTTTCCTGTAGGCCCCCTTCAGGTACTGGAAGGTGCTTTAAGGTCTCCCCAGAGCCTTCTCTTCTCCTGGGCTGAACAGCCTCAGCTCTCCCAGCCTGTCTGCAGGAGAGGTGCTCCAGCACTCTGAGCATCTTCATGGCCTCCTCTGGACATGCTCAAACAGGTCCATGAGCTTCATATGTCGTGAGCCCCAGCTCTGGCCACAGCAGACGAGGTGGGGTCTCATCAGCAGAGCAGGAGGATCACCTCCCTTGAGCTGCTGGCCACATTTCTTATGATGGGGGACAGGAAGACCCCAGTGTGTGGGTGAGACAAGCAACATGGATGAACAGGCAGCAGCCACTGAGCTGTTGTGACACAGTGCAGTTGGCAAGAGCAGCCTTTGAACAGCAACACATCCCAGACCATGTTTTCCTTCTATTTCTCCATAGACAGGTAAGCTTCAGATTTAAACAGCTGGATTTAGAAACACCTGTATGTGTGTGGGTGTATCTAATTTCACTGGTAAGGTTGTAAGGCTGTGTTTTAAGTTGCACAACACTTCTGTAGGATGCTTTGGAACCCTTTCAGCATGTCTCTAAAAGTCCCCAGTTTGTCTGAGCCATCTGCTCCTATACTCTCAAGCCTGAGTAAATGAGGCACATGAATGAAATGGTCTTAAGGAAACCTTGGACACACTGAGGAGTCTTAGATCAGGTTTAATAGGTGCTACATGCAGTAATGTGAGGTGCTCTCAGCTGTTATGGTGTAATTCCTTGAAATTTTACACATTTCAGTTAGAGAATCAGTGTAATACATGCTGGATACACTTATGCTGCCTTTTTTGTTACAGAAATAAAACCAGCACTGTTTTTATGAAAAGGCTGATCTAGTTTCTGCAACAAAGCAACCACAGTTTTGTAAAGCCTAAGAAAAGCCCCATGGAACTTCAGCAACAAACCACAATCCATCCTTTTAACAGAAGAAACCTTTCTATTAGAAAGTGTAGAGAGAAGTGCACTAAGTGTGTCAGTCATGACCAGTTGGGTGCCAAGCCTTTACAGACCATGGGGACCCACTTGCAGTCTCCACTTGAAAGCAGTAACAACGAAGGGAACAAGAAAAATGGGCACAAGGCAAATCATACTTGAATCAGCCCTCTGACTGCAGCTCAGCAGAGAGGCACACTTCGGATGCCATGACCTCAAGCTCTTCAGGCATGAGAAACCTGTGTGAGAGCTGCACTTATTCAGGCACTGCAGCTACCTGGCTACTCCCTGGAGAAGAAAGGGATAGGCAGGCTCACAGGGCTGAAGCAAAGCCTCACTTCCAAGACGTCCACTTCACTACTCTGCCACAGCAGTGAAGTCAGTTGATGAATCAGAATCAGAACATCCAGCCAAGACTGACTTTTTTTTAAAAGGAAAAATATTTGATAGACAATACGATACATAGAGGATCTTGTGATTACACAGTAATACTGAATCTGAGTGACCTGTAAGGAGGAGTTCCTCTCTCCTGGTGTTGTTTTGAGGCTGTGTGATAAATTTTGCTGAGAATACAAAGAAATAATCAAAAAGAGATTGAGTCACCTCAGTGTGCACCATGTGCCCACCAAGGCACATGATTTGCATCTGTGCTAACACCCATCCCTCTCGAGCTCAAGTATAAAGCACTGGCTTAACCCCACATTCATACTTCACCTACTGACCCCAGCTAACTAAACACAATACAGAAATCAGGCAGTTCAGTTGCTTGTGATTGTCTGTTGAGATGCTCAGGAAAATCAGAATTTTTGTTTTGAGTGTTCATGCACAACTTTGCAGCAGGCACTAGTGGTACAGGTTTTGGAACCAAAGGAACACTTGTCATTCATTGCTTTTAAGAAAACTTATGAACAGAAATGGAGACAAGAATGTATACATTAAAATATTAACTACTAATGTTCTTGGCATTTACACCCAACTTGATATGTATAAAAAACAACATTTAAAAAATTAAATTAAACAGCTTCCCTGGGAAAAAAATAAATGCTGCATTAATTTCTTTTTTTTCTTTTTAAAAAGCTATTATATTGAAGTTTCAGGGTAAAAACCTGCATTTAACTTAACCCTTCATGCACAGAAACAGCTCTGGGACTACCAAGCACCGAGACAATTCAGCATTACAAGGGCCGCAGGTGGTCTTTGAAGTAAAACTACTTCATGTCCCAGTTTTATTCCCTGAACTGCATGTCTTGTCCTTCCCATTATCCAATTCTGAAGCCTAGTTGCTGTCCGAGTCATTGTCTTCATCTTCTTTTCCAGACAGAGCATGTTTGGATGAATCATTGGCTTCTCCCAAAGGAACAGCCCCTTTCCTCTGTGGCAGGACACTGAAAAAGGCCTCCTTCCAGTCTCTCTTCTCCAGGTATGCAAGGATGATCTCAAACACTGCAACATCAGAAAAGCCCATCAGCTCTTTTACAGGGAGGTAAGTGAATTGCTGATAGCAACAGACCCCCAAATCCATCTTTACAGAGGTTTATGTGCATTCTCTTGTGGCACCTTCAGAGCAGAGCTGATGAAATGCAGGCAGGAACAGACACTGCAATTCTGCCACTGCTGCAGCCTGAAGTCAAGCACACCCCGAGTTTCCAGCTGCATGACAATATTTCTCTCAGGGACTGAGACAAATACTTCAGTCTCACCAGTGCCTTCTGTACAGGCACCAATGCTTTCACATGTTGGACAGGAATCCTGCTGTGAATACACTTTAATAAAGGTTTTGACCCCTGCTATAATTAGCTCTTCCTTTCTATATAAGGCAACAGTGAAAGATCAAATTTTAGGAACATGTAACATCGTACAAATACATAGTGTTTGATAATGTTAAGTCCCGTGCCATACTATATTCTCCTCCATGCTTAAATAATCTTTATTATCATGTAAATGCCAGCCTCATTATTATGGTGCTTTCAGAAAATAAAGTTATCATTGAACAATGTGTTACATAAAAAAATACACTTGAAATAAAGCAAGGTAAGATAAGCTAAAGAATGTGCAGTGGGGCACAACAAAGACTTTGACACCATGTCAAAAATTTCCATGAAGGTCTGAGTAGGCTCCATTTTGCGTGTATTTTTGTGTAATGACACTGAAAGACAATCTAATAATAAAGCTAAAAGTTTTAAAGGAGCAGGATTCAAGGCTTGGTTAAGCAATTGAATACTTCAATCAGAACCAGGAAATCAGGTAAAAATACAGTTATGAAAGTTCAGTAGTTGGAGCACTGCTGATACCAACTGAGGAAAGTTTACAGGTACTGAGACAGTTACTGCTGAGCAAAGCTGTTGAAAGAGGTGAAAACATCACAAACATTCATCCTCCCTTGGCATAAAATGTGTACCCTACAATAAAATACAAAGTCGGATAGTTTCCAGCATTTTACTCACTTATACAGTAAACTTGGAAACAAGACCAGGATGGTAAGAAAGCCACAAGTAATCCTCAGAGAAGCCAACAGGATACAATGTGAACTTCTAAATGGCTAAGACACCGTCATTTACATTTAACCATATCTATAATATTTAAAGGTCAGGGCAATTAGTGTATTCTGAAGGCAACTAAATTCAAGAAATATCAACATAATAAAACAAGGTTTAGGCATCTGCACTACAGTGCAGAGAGTCAAATGGTGACTATTACAGGTATATTCTAAAATAATATAATTATTTTATGATTCAGAACTTACCATGATTGACAGCTAACACTTTCCGACTGTTCATTTTGACAAAGTTTCCAAGTGGGAGCTGTGCATGACCAATTCCCTGCTCTACAGCTTTTCTGTAAGTAATTCCCTGGGGAAAAGATACCAAAACAAGTGGATTGAGAATTACTGTTTCAGATCAGCCCATACAGATTCACTACAAGTATCATTTTCTGGCAAGAGTTTTGCCTAGGCTGCCATGATGTTGCTTTAGAAGTTGGTTACAAAAAAAAACTTAACCCCACTGGACAGCACCTTCCTCAAGGGCTACTACCTCTAGAAAACTCACTACTTTCTATATATGTCACACTGCGACCTGTGGTCAAAAGGATTGTAAATGAAACCTGTTCATGCAGCTGCAGCTCTAGAACCATCAGCTGCTGCCTGTTTTAAAGGAGCTTATGTTAAAGTACAAAGTTATTCAGGTTGCAGTCACTCAGTATTTTTTCAGGGGAAGAGTAAAGAATAAGAAAACTCTGGAACACAAGCCACTGCTACCACTACAAGTGTTTTTCACATTTCTTCAGCATTTTTGAATTCTTTTTTGAAGAAGATTTCTCATTATTATGTTAGTTTACACATGAACAGCAATAATGTTCAATAAGGTGCCAAAAAAAAGCTGCAAAGAAACAGACCCACAGTTTACCTTGTGGTGATTGTGATCCACCAGTCCTCCAATCACATAGGCTTTCTTCTCATCAAGCTCTCTGAGAACATCTGGGGAATCTGAGGTAAGATATACTAGGTCTTCTTTCTTTATTAGTTCACTATAGTGCTCTGTTCTAATTTGGATATCCTCAAAAAAAGGTAGTTAAAAGAAGTTACATTCAATTGATGAATTGCTGGCCAAGCTTTACAGAACCAAGATGGGACTGGCAAAATAAATCCAACAGTATGTGGTCATTCCACATTCCTCCCTTCATGTTCAAATACATAGCACAGTGCAGATTGATTTTCTGTGTGAACAATCCAGTCCCTAGAGCACTGACTTTTAAAATCAGCAAGAAATTTTCTGAAACCCCAAAAGAACTTTACAAATCCTTAAGCTCTTGTGATTCCCTTCAAACGTTGTCATATTTCTCCTATGGATTCAAGTAATTTTCAAATGCATTAAGAAAAGTGAACCCAGAAGCAAACGCTTAGTTAACATTAATTGTTCAGTAAGAGAAATTTATGCTAAGCTCTCATGAAGCAGCTATTGCACAAGAACTGCTGGAAACAGGACTGCTTTTATTTGTTCTAAGTGCTCTTCCTTTGCAGTTGTTGGAATAGTGGCTTAACAGGGAGCCACAAGGAAAACCAACATGAGCTTAACCATAAGAGAAGCTACTTCTCTCCAGAACACTTCACACCTGAGAGGCAACGTGATGAAAGTGAAAGTGCACACCAGAGAATCACATCCCAACTGGTAAGTCTTATCTTGGACATGGATAAAAGAGCACTGTCAAGACAGACAACTGGAACTGCCTAAATCAAGGAGTCCTGCTTAGTCTATCAAGAATAGAATTTGTTCAATAAAAATAAGTGAAAATGGATCTTGTGTGTAGTTTTTCAAGCAAAATTCAAATCTAGATTCAAGAGAAGCAGTCTTTGGCTTATTAAAGTTAAATCAATTACAAGGACAAAAAGCTACACTTTTTCAAATATACTATTGCTCACATGCATTACAAAAACACACGTGGAAAAAAATCATGTTCTTCACAACTAACAATATAGTTAACAATTACAATCAAGCCTTTAACTTTTTACAGAAATACTCAATTATTCACCTTCCAATTCACCCATCCTTTGTCATTTTCGTTCATGTTGGTCTTCAACTGTCCCCCATGGCTGGTCAAGTAAAACTTCAAACAGAACAAACAAGAGGTACAAAATACAGAAATGTCAATTTGCCACAATCTGTTTCCTCTCTTTCCATCCTTAACTATTAGCTAAAACACTTAATATTTTTTAGATGGAAGTGGTACTAGGACCATATTCATATGTGATATGAATGTGATATATCACTTAGTGATACGTTTAAAAGACAAATTTGGACTTATAGTGACTTTTTTTAATATCTGCCACAGCTAAAACCAAGAGTATCAACAGCCTCTTACTGGCACACCTGGATCTTTTCATCTGCATGCACATACTGTTCCATATACAGGAGTATATTTATAACGTGGGTGTTTCAATAGAAGTAATTTTCTTATGGAAGAGGCAGCTTAAATGTCTTCTTTTCCTACTACAGTTCTCATGTTTGGTACTTGGCAACAGTCAGTGTTCAGTGTGTTCAAACTTACCTGCACAGGATGAAATGCCTTGCGGTTTTCTGCGTAACATCTCTGAATCTGCTTGTGAAGCTTCTTAACATCCTGTACACAACACAGTTTGTTTTTATTTAGTCCTTCACACAGACCATCACAAAACGCTTTATCATGAGCCAGTCAGAAGCTAAAGAGAGAAAAAGGAAGCTTTCAACTGGCTAAAGAGACTACTCAGAGAGTATGGGCAGAGAAAAAACACCCATTGTGAAGGGACTTTGCTGACTGGGAGGCACACACATCTTCCACACAGGTGTACTTAGACACCTCTATGCATGTGCATGATTTACATTATTCTAGGGAAAAAAAATCACAGGCATTTAATTAACATACAAAATTAATCTGAGGAATCAAACAGATTTATCACTGTGACAACACTCGGTCTGAACCCATGGGAAAATCCTGCGAACATACAGTCTGTATTTAAGAAAATTAAATATACCTAGTTAATCTGAAGTTCCTTTTACCTTTAACACCATCAGGTCATCAAAGCTGCAGTCCACGATGAGGCGAAGTGTGCTAGGAACAACTTCCCTGCGCATGCACTTCCTGTCATTCCCCTCACTACTGGAATCCAATTTTGACTGACGTTCTAGTTTTCTCTTCTGGCGTTTTTCTTTTCGTTTCTGCCTAAGTAAACAAACAAATCAATCCTCAAAAAGTGCTGCCAAGTCTGCTGAGGTACTGTGCTACGCACACAAATGCAGACTTCTAGGACCAAAGCAGTTGTCCTGCGACTGTGATACTTTAAACTCAGCCTGTTGCCTGCATTTGTGCCACACTGAGGCCAGCACAAAAAACAACCCACCTTTGTGAAGTTATGTAAATACCTACAAAGACAGACACCTGACACAAATTCACTCAACTAACTCAACACTGGGAGTCTCATGCATTTAAAGGTGCTCTAAGTCAAGTCTTGCAACAGAACTAGCCAAAAAGTGGTTAGTTTACACATGAACAGCAATCACAGTATCAGGATCAGAATCAGGAAGACAATTCACATCCTGTTTCACTGAAGAGTTTTTCAAAAGGCTTCTGAAGAAATTGTTCCATCCTCCTGTCCTCCTGATAGGAGCAGGCACTTGGCAGATCAAATTTCAGAGACAGCAACAACCACTGTCTTGAGAAGGAGCACCTGGCAGTCAGTGGGATAAGAATAAACCACCATCAGTGCATTTGCAGATGCACTTTCTCTCAACACAACAAAACAGAAGCTCTATATAAGTCAGCGTCACTTGTAGCACAGCACTTCATGTGTCAAATGTAGCTGCTTTTATTGAGTGTCTTTGTAGGAATCTCAAGTCTGACAGCACCAGGAAAAGAGGAACAAGGCCACACGTTCTGTCTCCCTCCTGACAAATGAACAACATGCACGTTTGAATCCCTCCTGAAGCCGAGGAACAATTCCAGTATGAGGAGGGGATGCTTACCTCTACAGCCTCCTCAAGTGCAGACGAAGTAGCCTGGGGCTACTGCTTTAAACCTGGTGTGGGAGAAAACTGGTTCAACTGCCTTGATTTGATGAAGCAATTCACAAACACATTCTGCTGGCACGTCGTTATTATTAGCACTAAATATTACATGGGAACCATGGGAAGCTGCTTTGCAAACCATACCTCCGTAGATCTTTCTGTTCTTCCCACTGCTTCTGCTTCAACAGCTTCTTCCTCTGCCTCTTGGACATGGACTCAAGGCATTCTTCCTTGCCTGGGCCTGCCTCCAGTCTCTCTACTGGATTGTCATTTGACTTTGCCTTTCCTTCCACATCAGGAACTTCAGGGAACGGGGTATTTTCCATTGGCACCTCTGGACTGTCTGTGGGTGATTCAGATGACATTGGCTTTTGGCTTGATTTTCTGATGTGTTTCTCAACACATGCTGGATATTTCATTAAAAGCAAGTCTTCTGCTCACCAGTTCTCTAGGAAACAAAGTGATATGAGTGTCATTAACAAGATGCTCAACTAGAACAAACACCACTCCACACCTACTATAAGCCTGAATAAAGAATAAGAGAAGGCCTTTTTTGTTTGTTTAAAGCCTCTGCAAATAGTAACATAGAACATTCTAGAAAGGTTATAACCTGTATTCTGAGAGCCTAAAATTCTGCCGGCTAGATCTGCAGGTAGCGAATCGTTTCTGATTAAAAACTTTGCAAAAGAACAACAGCATAAAATTAGAGAATCATACTGAATCAAATGTAATAGGAAAAAAAGCACTAGCAAAAAATTCAAGACGTATCTTGCAATATAACTACAGCAGCATATTACAGAAATGTAATTTTAAAGTGACTAAAGCCATTTGGGGGGAAAAAAAGCAGTGTGAACGAGCTGTACTCCCTCAAAATTTATTTTTATTTCTCCTGGAAACAGAAGACACTGGACAGTAACAGACAGTGGCCACTGTCAGTAGACAAACACAACAAGTAAAAGGATGAACAATTGCTATTCGGCAAAACACTCTCGGTTCAAGTCAAGTACAATTATAACCACTCCTTTCCAATGGCAAGCACGATTTTTCCGCCCTAGCAGCTCCTTTGTGCCCGACACCTACACAATTCCCCAAGGACAACTTCACCGGAGAGCACTGCATCTCCAACAGGCAGGAAACAGCAACCCCCTGGCTGCCTGCAGCGGCACCAGAGACAGGAAACTCACAGGACACCAGAAATCCAGCGCAGGTTTTGCTGGCACACCCCGCTTTCCCTGTCTGAGGGCGTTCACACACCGAGCCCTGCGTGCGCGTATACAGGCGCACAGACAGACACACATACACACATATATATATATATATACATATACACACACGCAAGCACACGTGTATCTGTACACGGACACGCCATACGCCCCTCATGACTGCAGAGGGCCGGGGCGGGCCCCCGGAGGGCCGTGTCCCGCCCGGCGGCAGTGCCGGGCGCGGTGCGGGCCCGCGCTGAGGGCCCCTGGGGGCCGCCATGTTCCCCCCCGCCCCCCAGGGGCC
This sequence comes from Pyrgilauda ruficollis, assembly GCF_017590135.1. Taxonomy (NCBI): domain Eukaryota; kingdom Metazoa; phylum Chordata; class Aves; order Passeriformes; family Passeridae; genus Pyrgilauda; species Pyrgilauda ruficollis. The sequence goes on from NW_024528266.1 coordinate 3,536,259, forward strand.
GCAACGTACCCGCGAGCCGCCCCGCGCGCGCCCGCCCGCCCGCCCGGCGTGGGGAAGGGGCGGAGCCGCGCACGCGCAGCCGGGCGGGGAAGCGCAGAGCGGCGGTCGCGTGAGGCCGCCGCGCATGGCGCTCCCCAGTCAACTTCTCTTTACCACAAAAAAGCCCATAGGAGGCATTTATACCACTCAAGGTGAAGGCTGCTCTCACTTTACCATCCCTTACAGAGGATGGGGCCCTCTGGGATCGTGCAATTGCAGCCTGGGCTGGCCCTTGCTGGGTTGGGGTGTTCGTAGATCACAGTCGCATGAAAGCAACCTGTGGAAGTGAAGTGGATGACTGTGTTGATGGCTCACTTGTGTGTTTCCTTTACTGGCAGAGCAGATCCTGCCTCCTCACGGAGCTGGGAGGGCTTTGTGTGCTGGGGGAGAGGCAGGCAGCCTTGCAGGCTGTGTGCCAGGGCGTGCCAAGAAACACGGGGGGTTGGCCTGCTGCCCCACTGACACCTGAGGGACAGCTGAAGGACATCCTTTAACCAGCCCTGTGGCCATGAGGTTAGTGGGAGAGGGCCTGGGATTTACTGTCAGAGGAAAAGGGAAGCATTGGCTTAGCCAGGGCCTTTCCAAGGGAGGTGGTGAAGTAAGCACAAGGAAAGGGAGAAGGGCTTGGTTTGCCCTGCTCCCAGACCTTGCCAAGCAGGTACCCTTCACAGAGACACAAAATGTCTTGTTTTATCTCATCTTTCAGGCTCTAACCTCTGCCACTGCAATGATGTGAGGTGGGGGCTGGGGATGCTGAAAGAAAGAACATTGGTTTAGTATGGTACAATGTAGCAGGCACTGACATCACATCTGAGTCTGTAATGAAGTAGGATCAGATTTTGGGATGGCACTGATAAATCCCATGTACTTCTGCTTCCAGGAAGACCCTTAAAAAACCTCTGCTTCTGTGGTTGCTCAGAGATGATGACAGATGATGCAAGACAGTGGAAACAGTGGTCAGGATCTGGCCCCTGCAGAAACAGACCTGATGGTCCTTTTGTTCAGAGAGAGGAGTGGTGGCAGGATCTCCTGGTTCTTCCAGCACTGGAGGTGGGCTCTGCTGCTCAGAAATGGGGATGTGTGGGCTCAGTATTAAAAAATGAAAGCCGAGGTGATTGATAAAATGGGGCAGAAGCTGCCAGTTACCTTAGTTCTTAATAATTAACTGGAAGTCCTTTAATGAACTTAGTACCTGAGTGTGGAATTTGGAATCTGACCTTTACTACATCTAGATAAACAGTGTGGCCAAGCCTGTGGCTCTCTCTGCAAGCTCCAGTCTCAGCTCACTTCTTGGAGGTTCTCGCACTTCATGCTGCAGTCAGGAGCTCGGCAGAGTCCAGCATGATTCTTCTTACCGTGCTGTTCCTTTGCATCATTTCCACCTACTCAGCCTCTGTGAAAGGTAGGTCTGTACTGGGCTTGGTTCAGCTTCTGCCTCAGCAGAGGCAAAACCAGTGTGTGTATGCAGATCTCTGTTTTGCCTCAAAAATTATCAGCTTTACTCAGACATGCTTGAGTAATACAAGATGCATTTACTAGCTAGGTTTAAGTGCTTGTGGCATTTGTCTCAGCAGAGGTGCTGGAGGAGATGATGTTTTCAAGTGCACAGAGCCAGTGGTGTGGCCAGGAGATCAGAGATCTTGAACTTGCTTAATCAGGACATACTGTGGGGGCACTGACTTCAAAGAGACGCTCAGAAGTTAAACACAGGGAGTGCTCTGTGGAGCAGAGCCAGGAAGTGCTCAGGGCTGTCCAGGTTTCAGCCTCTGAGCAGTTGACTCAGCTACCACTGAAGTCAGTAAGAAGCATCCTGTTAATTTCATGAGAACGTTGCTCTGTAGTAAGTCTTGAAAATATGGATGTCTGCAGAAACCCTGTGAGCAGAGCTTTACTCTGGTGTCCTGACAAAGTCAAGGGTATGAAATCTTGGAGACTGTCTGCTTCAGCAGTGCCAATGTGTGAAGCAAGGAAAGGTGCCTATAGTAGTGACTCTTCATGTACAACTTCACATTAAATTTAGAGGAGCAGCAACCTTATAACATAAGCTGAGTTTTTAGTTTAATGAGGATGTCTTCATCATGAGGGGAAGCAGGGGGAGCACGCCATCCTGGGTTCAGCTGTTAAAAAGGCTGTAGAGATGCTCTCATGGGTGCCACCTCCTGCTGCCTGCAGGGAATCCAAGACACTGTGTAAAAGCACAGAGCAGCAACCTTCCTTCTCCCCTGCCTCTATACACCCTCATGACAGGAGTTATAAAGGAGAGAAAGTTGCAAGCAGTGCCTTTACCTGTGAGTTTATTTCATGAGACTGCCACATTCAGTTTATGGCTAGGTACCAATGTGCCACATTTCTGGTGTCTGATCTTCCCAGCTTCCCCTTAATATCAATTAAACAAAGCTTCTTGATGTGAAGTAATATTTGCTTGTCACATTCCCTAGGATACTGAGCAAGCATTTTCTCTTTAATTAGTCATCCCTTCAGCTCTGCCATGTTTCTTCTCTCTTGTGCCGAGAGATTGAGAGCTAAATTTCTGGCCCAAAGGCCACTTAGGGCTCAGTGCGAGAGCTGGGATTAGGATTAGTGTTTTACCTTTTCATCAGGTCACATGGCCTTTTGGAAATACTGAAACATTATTCTGTTCAATTCAGGTAGGTCAGCACAAGTAAAACTTTCCTACTGCAGTTCCACTTGAAAAATGTTTTCAAATAAGCGGATGGGGTTTGCTTTTTAAAGCTATGTGGTGTCAGAGATAGTGGCAAATATGATTTATGAAGGTAGAGCTAGCAAGTAGTTAGAGACACACATGCTGTGCATGCCATATGTATTAATAAAAGGCACAGGACTTGACAGCTGTCTCTACTCATGCAGTGTAACCTTCTGTATTATACAGTATCATGATTTAATTATAGACTTGGCATGTTACCCTTAATGACAGACACTTAACATTACTAGTCAAACTATGTGTTATGCACTCCACCTTGGAAGCAGCACTTCTGACCCCCAGAGAGCTTGGCTGGGCTGGTGGCAGTCTGTGTGTCCGTCTCTCCTCCCTTCTCAGGTGGTGGGACACTTGCCATCATCTGAAATGTCAATGGCTGCACAGGCAGCAAGGATTCCAGTGCTGTGCTTAATACAAAGGAAGGAGCTTCTAAAAGGGTGACTTGCTATTAGGAAAAGTTTCTATCAGAAAGGTGTTGCAATATTCCTTTCAAAATAGTACTGGTGTTTTCTTCATGGAAGTTGGCATGACAATTTAGTTGTGTTGTTTTGAGTACTGGTTCTGGTCAGTGACCCTGTGCCTCTGCTGTCATCTGTCAAGATCCCCCTTGCCTCTCAGCCTGACCATGCTATTCAGTTGTCTCTGGGGTTCCCCATTTCCTCAGGGATAAGTGCTAACTCTTTGGAACTGCTTTCAATACTGCCTCATTCCTGCTGCTTCTCTTATCACGATCCACTCCTTGACCTACCCTTTCCCAGTCTGGCAACCAAAGGTGCCTTCTGCCCTGGCTCCTGCAGTGTTTTCTATGTGTGAATGGGTGAAAGTTTTCAAAACCTCATGTTCTTCTAGCTCCCAGGAATACTTTGCAATTCTTAGTTTCTTCCATGACACTTGCAAGAAGCTCCTGCATCTTTTGCTCCTCTGTTTCCTTTAGGATGGAACATCTCTATTGTATGTGGGGACAAGCAAATGCTGAAAGGGAGGAGAAGGGAAGGAACTCTTACAAAAAATAATAAAACCATGTATGTGTTCAGCTGTGGGGAAAGGAAAGAGGGTAGGTGAAAGGTGCTTTTAACTGAAAATAGGGAGGGAGCAACACCATGACATGCACCTTAACTAATAAGAGACTTGTCTCTGAGCATCTAGGTAATTTCTCTTGGATGTGCTATTCCCCTACTTTTTTTCATAAGATGGGACTGTGTTTAGAGTGCACCTAGCGGGTGGTATTCCTAAAATCTCAGCCAATACTATGTCCTTGAACTGCAGTTTCTGCTGCAAATGAAGGACATTTTGAACCAGGAAGCAACTGGCTCCAAGGGACTGCAGGGAGCCTGGGGTGTCCCTGAAAGGCATAGCCACCTCTGAGCTGGCACTGAGCACCCTCTGCTCTCAAGGGTAAGGTAGCTTCAAAGCAGGGAACTGGGGAAGGAAATTGGCTAGGAAATTCACAGTAAACCTCCAGGAAGGGTTGCATGCCTCTTGGTGACTTTGTTTTGAAACAGACACACAAGACATGCAAAACCAGACAAGCCCCGTTGTGCCAACATGAATCCTTCAACCTCTCTGGGAAAAAATCAGTAGTTACAGGTTTGGCCTCTCAGATGTAACCAGGCTGAGCCCACTGGGATCACCAGACTTGCTGCCACCACATCCCCAGCTGGCATAAAGTCTGTTTAGTTCTGTAACTTTGCCAGTTTACACAATTTGCAGATTAAACTTGCTGGAGTGTCCATTTTGCTCAGGGAAAAGTTCTTTGAAGCTGACCTTAATCCACTGCCATGGTATCTGAGGGAACAGGGAAACAATGTGAGCAAAGTCTTAATGAAGCAGGGGTTTTGGACTCTTTAAGAACTGCAGAATGTATCCACCCAGCCATGATGGAACTACCCTGTGCACCCACCTAAATGGGCTTTAAAATATTAAAGTGAAATAAGACTGATTTTCCTTTCTATCAATGCAGTGATTTGAAGTTTATTCAAGTGAGTCAGATAAAACAGAGGGATATAACAAAAATGAGGATAGCCTGATGAATCTCTGCAGGGGACTTTGAAGACACTGATTCCATTACAGCATGCTTAAGAATTTTTCTGAGATGTTGTGAGAGATTTTTCTTCTTTCCCCTGCCCTTCCCTGCACTTGTCATAAGACTGAGATGCATCTCCCTGAGGACAGCACTTTGTGTTTCTTAGATTAACTCTGTTGTGAGCTTGTTTCTGCTTTGTACCTCCTGAACTCCATGAAGAAATTTCCAGTGCATTTGGGGGTGTGAGGCTGGTGCTGGGCTGCTTACAGATAGCACCTAAGGTCACTCTGTGTGTGTTTGCTTTGAAAATGTTAAGAGCACTTAGTGTACAGCCAGCTTATTTTCCCTTCTCTTCCCTTTTACATTGCTTAAAATATATAAATTAACAGCAGAGACACAGCTATGGGGACAATTATTTAGTTGAAAGAACAAGAGCTTAATTGTTTTATCTAAAACATACATTCTTAATGTTTTCATCACATTCATGTCACTCTTGGGCAAGACTCTCAATGGAAAGATTTCCAATAAACGTGCAAGAGATGCAGAGAATTATTTGGGTCCAAAAAATCACATCAGTGCATTTCACATTGCTAAGCACACAGATTGCGTGATTATTAACAGTATTTTGAGTTGCAAATAATTTTGAATTAATTTGTAATGCTAATATAGGTGAAGAAAAGAATCTGACAGTCTTAAAGTGAAGAGCTAGAACAAAGGATTTTGCCACCATTCTTAAATATGTATGATCAGTGCCAATTTAATCACAAAAAAACCCCAGCCGCTTCAGTGAGACAGCCTCTGTAATCAAAAGTAGCAGGATCAGTCTCATAAATCTTTTGCTTGTAATTAAATTTTTTTTTTTAAAGGTTTCTTAGAGAAAATGGTAAATTATGAGAGTTAGTAAATTCTAAAATGCTGTTTGTTTTTGCTTTCCAAACAGGGCACACTACTGGGCCAAGCCTAAATAATGACAAGCTATATAAGTTTGCTTACTCAGCTGAAGTCTATGTTGATCAGGTGAAAGCATCGCTGCAAAAAAGTGCAGGATATCGGATTTCTTCTGGTGTGGATGTCAACCTCTTATGGAGAAATCCTGACAATGATGATGACCAGCTGGTCAAAATTGCGGTAATTATTTCCATCAGACAACTTAAAACATACATAATCTTTTCTGCACCTATCTAGCTGCTAATCTAATCTCAGAGAACTCACAGAACATGAGGTAAACCTTTTATTCTCCAGTCTCATCAACTAAACCCAGCTGCTTTGATGATTTAATTCCTATAGAATAAGGTTTCACAAGTGTCTATCTAACATCATTAGCCAGAATTTCAGAATATCTCCTGTATTTAGAAATTGCTTCATACAGCATCTATAGCTTCAAACAACTGGTGTGCAAGCCCTTACCTGAGGGGCAATATGTTGTTCTCAGTTGTAGCTGCAAATATTTCTAAGTGGAAACTGGGTTTGGTACTCAGCTTTCTGGTGAGATTTTCTGGGACTTATTTCCCCAGGGGAGAGCACTGGCTTCTTGTAAACTTTGACATAGTAATCATGGAAGATTAATAATCAGAACCAGAAATGCAGAAATAAAGAACATTTATTATGTGATTTACTCTATCTAGTCTACTCCAGGCCAATTCTACACTGCTGTCTACATTAATTTTCTCTGCTTTTACTTTGCTAGATGAAAGATGTTCAAGTTGAAAATGTGAATGAACGTCCAGCTGCTAAAAACATCTTCAAGGGAAAAAGCACAGAGAAGATCATCGGGAAAGAGTATCTGGAGGCTTTACAGAGGCCCATAATAGTTGAGCTAGTCCGTGGAAAAGTAAGAGCCTGTCTTTTAAAATTCAGTCCCTGAGGAAACATGACACATATCTTTTGTAACAGACTTGAAGAATTTACCAGTTCACTGTTCACTCAGTGTTTTTAACAAGACATTGTGTCCTATCATTCTGTGTGAAATGCAGTAGTTTAGAACAGACTGTAATTTTCCTTCTAGCCCAAGCCTATTGTATGTTGAGAACACCTCACAATGAGGAAGCAAAGAGCAGATTGTCCACAAAGATAGGTACACGTGGGGATATATGCACAATTGCTGTGTGGGATTTGTGCTATTGACTTCAGCGAGGGCAGGATTTTGTCCAAGATCTAAAGGCAGAAAAGGAGATACGATTTGTTATGAGGGATGTTCTACCGAGTCTGTGAAGAACATTGTTAATCACTTTAAACCCTTATCAAGTATTTTACCAGGATGGCTTTTCCCAGCTCTTTGGTTTTCTTATTTACTTCTGTGTCACCTGCAGTTTCAGTAATGCCAAGTTAATGAGCTTGATGCTGAAAGAGCTACAGCCTTACATGTTTTTCCTCCACTGGGAGACTGTCTCCAAAAATCAGAAGAGAAGGGTCAGAGAGCAGATATGTCTCAACACATGCCTGGGTTTTATATCCTGCCCTGAGAGAACACCAAAGCGCTGTGCCAGCTCAGGAGCACCCATGTCCATTTGTAGCTCTCAGTGTCCCCCTTTCTCTGACACACTTTCTCTGAGAAGGGGATTCAAGTACATCCATCCCACTCTCTTTTCCTCTGCAGAGCTGCTTATGAGAGCTGCCCTTGTACTCAGCCTACTCTTCTGCCAGGGAGTGGTGAGGCTCAAGCCGTGGCTGCTCCTGCCTCCTGCCCCTGGTCCTTCATCCTCCTGTTGCTTGTGGCATTAGGCCAAGAGCCCCATTTTCCCCTCTGCAGCCCGAGCAATGCTCGGCAGGTGGGGCAGGAGGGGCTGTGAGAAAGGAGGAAGGTTGAAGGTCACACTCCCTTTTCCCGTTTGCAGAGCGCAGTGAGGGCTGTGACACTCTATCCCAGCAGGATCTTTACCTCCTGCTGTAAATAGGCACTGAGCACATACCCTGGCCGCCAGCTCAGCCTGCTGAATTGCAGCTGCTATCAGTAACTTTCAGACTCAGCCTTGTCATCAGTTTTACACAACATAAAAAGAAACAGGACAGCGCTGGCTGTGAACTGTACACATCCCTACTTGAGAACCAGAAGAGGTACCAGAAGAACACAGTCAGCATGCATCTGCTCCTCATACATTGCACACTTTCACATGCTAAGGCTAAGATGTAGTATTAGAAGCTTGGCCTTTTTCTCAGGTAGTAGGGTCTATATGCTCCTTTTATGATTTCTTTGTGGTATGACAATTTCATCCCTGGCACAGTAATTTCACTTTTCAGGGTTACCCCAAGATAACAGACTGATTGTACTTACAGTTCCAGATAAAGGGGCACTTTTAAAGCACCTTGAATGCAAAGTGGAGGTGCAAAGTCTTTTTACCAGAGGAGAGGCTCAAGCACAATAGTTGACCCATGAAGTGCAAAGGTTGTGATATGTTTGACACGTCATTGTTCATTCTATCTGTGATTTATCTATGATTCATCCTGAGTTTTTGTAACCTGTGATTAAAGTGCAGCAGATATTATGCCCCTGTGGGGAGCAATTACCTGAGGATTATGCAGAAAAATGAGTCGCCTGTGAAAGTATGAAAACTTTCCCATTTCCCATCTAAATTCTCTATAATTCCAGGAGGAGAGATGCTCACTGCACTGAAACTGTACTTAGGTTCAGCTGAAGGCCAAAACGTGTTTGTACTGTTATTGTCAGTTCCTGTAGCCTCTGTAGTTTGCTCAAAATAAGCAAATAACAGATACAAATTCAACTTCCTAATGAGAAAAAAAGTAAAGGGAGTTTTGCTAGAGTGGTTCCTCACTATTCCTTTCTCATTTACCCAGATTTCTTATACACTTTTGAATGGTTTTTATATACTTTTTTTTTCATTCCTACAGGTCAAAACCTTCTACTCATATCAAAATGAACCTGGTTTTACTCAGAACATTAAGAGAGGTCTGGCTAGCCTTTTCCAGCTACAGCTGCATTCTGGCTCTTCCCGTGAGGTATGGTGTTCTATCAGGCAAGATTATCATCACCTGAGGAACAGGCAGAGCCTGATCTGCTCTGGAAGGCAGACCTGTGCTCCTGCTGACTTCAGAAAGTAAACTATGATAGAAATCAGTCCTTTGATAACGTGTGAGGTTAGAGACATAAAGACAGTCTTCTGCATATTTGGTGACACAAATCAAATCGCTGCAATTAGCATAAAGAAGTAGTGCAATCTATTTGATTTAAAATGCCTTTATGAATTTAGCACAATTTGGTAATAAACCACCTTAAACCAGGTCACTATAAAAGTGATTATACTGCTGATTAAAGTTGGTTGATTCCTAAATTCAATTCAGTGGAGTCCCATTCTAAATCTGAGTACCCACACAAAGCCAGCACTGATTTAACTGCATCCATTTAAGTTGCCTTCCATTGTTAAATTTCTAAACCTGTCCCCTTGAACAAAGCTCAAATTTAACTCAAATTTGTGAGTATAGTGTGAGCTACTTGGTATTTCCTAATTATTTTGTTTAAACAGCCATTGTTACTTTTCTTCTTAGCCATCTAATGAACAGTACCCCTGCCAATCCAAAGCAGATAGTTAGAACCACTGACATCCTCAAAACTGTTAAATAAACCCAAGCAGTGCAGCGTCTCAGGTACAGGATTCCAGCAATGGAGAAAATGCTTCATCTTTGGAAGGTGTTGGGGGGTTCCAAAGATAAATTAAAGAAATTGTCCTAATCTAACTCTCTTTTCCAAGGTGGACATTTCTGGGAAATGCGATACTACTTACCATGTGCGTCAAGATCAAGTGACTAAAGTAAAAGACCTGGACTCCTGTGAAATAGAAAGGAAAAGATTTACCAGCCAGAACAGGGTATGATGATTTCTTTAACAAGATAAAATCTATTCTTCCTACATAAAATATATTCTTAGCAGCTACTACTCATCTTCTTAGAAGTCCTTCTAGTATTAGAGGAAGCAAATTCTATAAGTAAATTTTGCAGTTTTACTAGCCCAAATGTCATATGTAGTTCCCATGGAGAGAACAGGAAATGGATTCTCCTGTGGTGTAAAACACTTTGGCCCAGTTGATACAGATGCAGTCATAGTGATAATACTAACCTTTTCCCCATCTGCTGTAAATGCCAGGCAAGATGCTGACTCCTGAATGGAGCCTGGTCAGGCTTGCCTGGAAGGTCAAAGGCTTCCCTAATGCACAGGTGTAATACAGGAGATATGTCGTAAAGGTAGCTGAAGCCCTACTACAGCCCTAGTGTCTTCCTCTGTTAGTAAATGTCTTTCTAAGTAGCCCCTGCTGAGGGCAGGCTGGACACCCGCTGAAGGCACTGGGATTCTCCACATCAGAAACTTTCTCAGCTCAGAGAAGTACAAAGACAGCACACACTCTCTTAATAAACTGCCTTAATACTATGACTGGGTTCTCAATTTTCACACCTACCACAAAGACATCATCTTGTTTACAAAACAAGAAGCAAAGCCAGCCACCTTGTTTGATCTGAGTGTGAACATGACAATCTCATTTACAAGACATTTCTCTGGAAAACATTCTTGTCTTATTTAAAGCATATCTTAAACTAAATGTAGTACTGGGTGTTTTCTCAGTTGCAGCCTGCTCCATAACTTCCTGCCCTGCTCCTACTGTCTTTTACCCTGGTATATACTGAACCTGAAGCACATGGTGTAGAAGTGAGTGACTACTTACTGCAGAGGGAATACTTGAAAACCTGGTTCATAGGCTTAATTTGAGATGCCAGCTTGTATGCACCTTCCTCATATGGCTCTACTTCATTACAGGTCTTGCCCTCATTTGGAACAGTGACCTCTTTTCCTATTTTGTTGTTTGTTGAATAACCCTCTTTCTATTTTATTTTTAAATTCTTTTCAGATCTTGGATGTCAGTACAAAAGCTACATCTGCTACAGTTTATGTGCTGGAAGACAGTTTCATCAAATCCATTAAGGCAGAAGAAAATTTCGTTTTCGTTCTGAATTACCGACGAAAAACAGGTGCCAAAATAGTTTCAAAGTAAGTTGGACAATTGGACTGTCATTGATGGTAAAAGGAGTAGTGGTTCAAGTCAGGTTACATGTGGAGGTCTTACAGAATTGAGATCTAAGGCTGTGAACTCTCCAAGTAAGGATTTAGGTCTCTTTTTTATCCATATACAGCTCCAGCTGTGCCAGGTACCAGGTCCAACTTTGATTAAAGATTCTACCACACCGCAAATAATAAATAATGGCATTCATAAGAAGTTAACAGGAAACAGCAGGAATTGGCCAAACCCTTTTAATCTACCCATTAGTGCTATAGGTGTTCTGTCTTCTCATTTCTCAAGAAATACTTCTGATGGATTTCCATTTCTAGCATGTGAGAGTTTGGAAGTATAGAAAATAAAATCTACTGCATAGAAAGGAAACAACCGTGAAACCTAGATCTGTGTTAGATCCAGACTCCAAAGCACTGAAAGTGTGGAGATACTCATACAAGATAAATTATTCAGGCATCTCAGTAATAGTAGATATTTAAAAGAAAAAGTACATTCAAAAATTTCACTTTCCAGATTTTTTAAGAACAAATATATGAAACATTTCAGAATGTATGTGAATACTGAAGGCTGCTTATCATGTGTTATAAATCTATGCTTTAGAAAGTATCTCATACAGGTATTTTATTGCACATAACTCTATAGCAGTAATTTTACTGGTATCAGCTATTTCTGTTACCTTAATAACCACACAGACATGCCATGTTCTGAACATTTTAAAATAAGACTTCAGTCAGTCTGTATTCTGTATTTTTTTGTCTGTGGAGGGGTTTTTTTGTTTCCTCTTGGTGTGATGTGTGCATCGCTATGCTGATGGTTGGGCTCCAATGGTGTCCTCACTGTGTGGATGTACAGGCAGAGGCTGGAACTGAAGTCAGTCCAAGCTGGGATGGGGCTGATCGCTGCAAAGCAAGTCGCTGGTGTGATCAAGACCTTGGACCCCAATTATGTTGCCATGCCCCTGGAAGCAGAGCCAGTGAAATCTGAATGCAAAAAGTGCCCTTCAGTAAGTAAACACAAGTTCATTGGACATTGGGTTGCTTAGCTGAGCAGGACAAGTGTGAAAGCAAATTTTCTGTCTAAGCAGAACTAGGACAGGTCCAGCATATCAATAAAAAATACACCCTGGAGTAGGGAATACGGAAGTGTTGCAATGGTGCTCACCCCACAAGAGTGTAGTAAGATCTACCACTAAAAGTACCAACCTTTTTGCTCTCTTATAAAGACTGCAATATTTCTCCAGATCACTAGAAAATACAACTCCCTGTTGTTTTATCTCACTTTTGTCAGCCTTGAGCTGGGTTCACCTTATTTCCTCTGGGTGGAAAATTAATTTTAAGATGGCTGACTGTTGTTTGTAAACAGTTTTGTCATGGAGGAACTGAACTGTTCCTAGGAATTCAAGTTCATTAGCCATTTCTCAGGCAGGCTAAGCATTTGTTGGTAGTATATTTAACCTCTTCTTACTACCTGACCCCAAGGAAGTCTTTTGTTTAAAAAATTTTATAGGTATTTTACAAGTATAAAATGGGGCTTTAGTATTCTTGGGGAGTCCAATAATGTTCTCATTTTTCCCTGGGAAAAAAATTGCCTTGTTTTTTTATATTTAAGACATCTGAAGGCTAAGAGCAGGGCACTGTAAATGCATTATCTTTTCTTTTACTAATGATGTTCATCATAAACTAGATTACTACAGTGACTGTTAGCAAACAATATTAATGCTCTTACCACTGAGGAATCAATGGGAACATTAATTTAAGGATCCTTATTCTCTGGGGTTGATAAGCAAGATATAGCTTCTATTCAGCACACATAATTTTAGTCCTCCAGAGATACTCCTTATGAGCACAAATCTGTTCTTGTATTGGAACTTTCGTTAGTTATTTGGAAGTAGCATTACACTGTAATAATTTTTCTTGTCTAATGCTTGTTGAGCCACAGGGAAGACCAAAACCACATATTTGGGGAATATAGAAATGATGCTGCATGTGTGCTGGAGCAGTCCTGAGCAGGGAATATCGAGGCATCCTAAACAGAATAGGGACAAGTTTTTCCCTGACTCTGCCTGTCGGGGTTTGTGCTGACCAATTTGTCACTTGGGACTGAGTTTGTCATAACAGTTACAATTTTCAGACCAAGATAACAAACAGAGGGTATAATTCCAGAGCACTGCCTGGGGACTGAGCTATGTCATTATAAACCTAATGGCACGATGAGAATGAAGTTCTGCTTTCTCACTGTATTTTTCAGTAACTGCTATGAAAAGATGGGCTCTATAAACAGAACACTGTATCCAAAGCAGCAACATAGCATATGGTACTTATATTTCATAGTATACATTAATGCCCTGCTGACATGCTATGCCTTAGAGTTTTACATTCTCAAAGCCCTTTTTAAATTGTAACAGGTATTATCTCTATCTTGATGAATTTGGTAAAATAACCATTACTACCCTAGCAGCACTAGCTTCTCTGAGGTTATGGCAAATGTTTGCACTTAAAATCAGGTCTAGATTTCTGTGTTTAGACAACATAAAGCATGCTCTTTTCAGAAGAGCTCATGCATCTTACACTCTTTTATGCTCATGGTTCCTACGGGGAAGGATTCTTGCCCCTTCTGAAGGTGAGGTGGGTTTGTTCTGTCTTATGCAGCCACCCTTTGTACATTGGTAAACTGTCATGCACTGACATTCAAAAGCAACTCCTGCTCAGTTTAGAACCTCTTGGTTTGGCTGGAGTTTTCCTAGTTTGCCCATAAGACCTCTGTTCTGATCTCTCTGTCAGAGAAACACAGGTCCATGTCCATGCTGAGCTACCATGTGGAAGTGTGTGCATCTTGTGCCTGAATGTTTGAGTTATTAAATCCAAACTACCTGACATGCACATCAGGCGAATGAGGGCACTCAGAAAAGTCAACTGTGAATGGTGTTTTCAATGCCATGGTCACTGCAGGAGATGGCAGCTGCTTCTGAGCACCCCCCAAAAGGAAGGCTTGGTCTCCACTCTCTTTTTCTTGAGATGGGTCCAGCTTGCATCTCCCACCTTGCTTGTCTGTAGGGTATGGGCCAAACTGACTAAGAGCAGCCCACACAGCTGGGCTCTGCACAGGAGAAAATATAGGAGTAATGAGGTTAGAGGTTTTTTTTTTGTTTTTTTTTTTTTTTTTTTTTTTTTTTTGCTGGATGCAACTTCAACAGGGGGAATAAAAAGTGACCTATATATTTATCGGATTTCAGTTAATAATAGCAACATTGACCTTGGTGCTAAGAACTAATTACCAGTTGAGGTTAAAAGACCCATCTGTGCCTCAGAACATGAGCTCCTCCCAGCTGGTCATTAATCCTCAGGAAATATCCTATGTCTCAATCATTGTTGCCTAATTATTGTTTGTTACAGTCAATAGAAGTTGCACTCTGTACTGATGAATGATACTTCTAATTGCCAGCAGGTTCAAGTGCTATTGCCCAACACAAAATCCACAGAGGGGAACTATTTTAGTGAAGGTCAGATGGGTGCTACTGTTATTTCCCACTCAGGAAAACTGCAGTAAAGACTGCTGCAAAGAACAGCTGAGTTTTCACCAAGGAATGTTCTCGATAACTTGAGATAACAGAGGCAAAGGCGAGGGAGAGAAGAAAGGTCAAAATACTGGCACCAGTTTCTTATGGGAGTGTATCTGGAAGGACAGATATGGGTGCTTTGCTACCATGTTGACTCCTTCAGGTAAAAAATGTGATGTGGGAATAAATACAGCAACCACCATCTTACCTTTCATTTTGTGCAATAGCTACAAATCCCTTTTTATGAAAGTTTATGAATAAAAAGTGGGAATAACTTCTTGGACATTTAATCATGTTCTATACTAACCCAAAATTACCATCTTCTCAAAAAACATGATTAATTGGTGATTTGGGGATTGTGCATCTCCCTTTTTTTTAAAAAAAAAATCTACTTAGGAAAAATTTGGAACATAAGGCAAGTGCCATATTCATCAGAAAGCACAGGAAATTTGCAAGAGAAGAGAATTCACTTTATTCCAGTTACAGTATAAATAAATTTTATTGTTTCAAAAGAGATTGCGGTTGAGGTCATGTATGACATGAGGAAAATACTAAGGAGTTGGAAGAGAGACAGCTATAGAAAGATTTCTAAGATATTTGTGCTGGGATATCATAAATTACCTAATACTGAGCTAAAGTATCATCAGTCTGTTGGATTTCAGCTACTTTGAGCAACAGCTGGCCTATATATCTGCATTTATATAGTCTGATTTTGAGAACTGAAACCACAGTCTGAGAGATTTGACATAATATGAATTGTTTTGCAGCTTTCTGAGCACTGGCAGAACATCAGAGAACAAATGCATCCTGACAAACTTTCCAAACCTGAAGCAGCAAAAAGCTTTTTGTCCTTCATTCAGAACATTAGAAAAGCTACAAAGGAGGAGATACTGAAAATTATTAAAAGTGAAAATAAAGAATTTCTGTAAGTTACCATGAATAAGCTTTTAAAAGGTTTAAGTTACTGAATAATGCAGAAGGGCAAATTGCATACAAAGAGATTGAGTTCTACTAGTGATGTCATAGCAATGCAAACCCAATGTTCAGTACTGTCTACAGGAAAAGGATTTTTTTTTTTTAAATTATGTTTGTTCTTGTAATATAATAAATTTTCAGCACACCCTTCAGCCACCAGGGTTGTATCTACAGTGCAAGGCTCACATGCTTTGTAGTTTAGCCAAAGGTTCTCAAACCAAATGGTTGTTCTCAAACACCCTATAAGTTGTTCTTGACTTCCATTTGTTTCCTTCAATAGGAAATACAACAAAAAAGGGGAACATTGATGCCTGGGAATTGTCCTAGTATTAGAGTTTGGTTGTGAGCAGCATGAACACTGAAACTTGAGAGTTGAAAAGCATTTCTGAGTCATATGGTCAGGATCTTTCAAATAAATTGTAGCAGTTGTTAGCAATGAGGACAAACCTGAGAGTCACTCAGGTAGCACAGAAAGAAGCCTTTTCTCTATGTGTTATTGTGCATGCAATACTATAACACTTCTTTATATTTACAACCTTTTCCTGTAAACTTTAATACACTTGTGATAGTTGGGTTTTTAAACTTCTTTTGGTCCCCTATTTGCATAAATTCAAATACTATCCGTGGATATGAGTTTGTGTACCATTTTGAGGTGAAAGTTCAGGGACACTTTTTCCAATAAGAGTAAAAAGATTCTCTTGCTGGCAATGAAGAGTTGTTTCAGTACATTAGCTTCTTTCTCTCAGTATGCAACCAAGTCTTTTCAGTATTGACTGGCTCATTGCAAGGATATGTTCATTTAATTTGCACTTCTTTGTAGTCCACAGGTAGTGGATGCTGTAACCTCAGCTCAGACCCCAGAATCACTGGAGGCCGTGCTGGAGTTTCTTGACTTTAAGGATGCAAGCACTTTTATCCTGCAGGAGCGGTTCCTGTATGCCTGTGGATTTGCTTCTCGCCCCAGTGAAACGCTCCTGAAGTCATTAACTGTAAGTCCAAGGACAAACCAAATACAACAGAGCTAATTCTCCTATGCCTTGTCCCAGTCAAAGGGGAAGAGAAGAAGAAACAACTGCTGTTGTTTCTAATTTTCCTTTCTTTATGCCTTCCAGGGTTTCCTATAAGTGTGCTATTAACGTAGAGCCTGCAAACAACAAACATTCCTATACCCAGACTAAAAGTCTATTTACTTTGTGAAATATTACCAAAATCCATTACTTGAAAAAGAAACATAATACTGAATGTTAGGAAAATAATTTGAGGATTGTTTGATTGTTGCCTTATGAAAGTCCTGCAATCAGAACTGTAAATCCCTTTTTCTTTTTTTCCCCCAAATGAATCTACTTGAGACACTGAATGTAACTCAAGGTGAAAATGGCACTGAGTTATTATAGGTAATATATATGTAATGATAGAGCTGTGCTGTGCTTAACCTGAGCCCCGGCCATCATGGTAATCACTGTGTTAATGTTCACAGAAAATAAGGGAGCCTGTTGAACCCACAGCAGTGTGGCTTGTCATGTTTACTGAGACACTAAACAGCTTTGCTTTTGCATGACAGGAGAAGTTCAAGGGGGATGTCGCCAGTCAAGAAATCAGAGAAACTCTCGTCATTGTCATGGGAGCACTCATTAGAAAGCTGTGTGACAGGGAAGGCTGCAAGCTGCCAGTGAGTATCTGATGGTCACTGCTGCCCAAATGCTGGTCTGCAACACGCAGGGCTGATACCTGGTGACATTACTGGGGGAGCATGACAGACATGGGAAGCAGATTCTCCCACTTAAAATAAGACCATGAACTCCTATGTTTGATAGAGGATTGTATTTTTTTTTAATAGTGACTTCTACTTTGTCAGATTTAGGCTTTAATCTTGTCTCTTCCCATTTCTGTGGCTGAACCTGTCAGCAGAAGCAGTGCTTGTGCTGCCTTGTCCAAAAGCTTTGCATATCCTCAGAGAAACACTGGCAAACTCAGGATCTGTTTATTATTTGCAATAACCTTAGGTTATTTCACCTCTGTGAAGAAAATTCATTGATTCAAGTACTCATCTATGCCCTAAACATGCAGAGAAGGAGGAAGACTTTTACTGTGAGCATGAGCTGAGTAGATACTGGTGTTAGAGGATGAGAACGATCAGACAAGGCTGCTGGATCTGTGTTGTTCAGCACTGCAGCACACTGCTGAAAAGATAGAGAGCCCTTTTAATTACCTGAACAGGCCCTTTTAATCTCCCTTGTTAATTGCCAAGTAGTTTTATAACATTATGTTATGAGGCACTGAAGAACACTTCCCTTGCCTTTTTATGTGGGGACTTGTTGGCCCTACGAGGAAGACTTCTGAAGTCCCTGAATCAGGTCAGGAGCAGCTGGCAAGTGATAAAACTCTGGATCAGGTGTCACTGTGGCTGCAGTCACTTTGGTTATGCTTGAAGGGAGCCACCAATGTACAAATTAAACCTTTGCTAACCCTGTGCCACAAAAACATGCCAGAACCCAGCCCCTTCTACTCCTGCGAGGGGAAAAAGGGAGGTTTATGATCACCACTTAATGTGCTGTTGATTTTCTTAGGCTGTTGTGGAGGCCAAAAGGTTGATTCTAAATAGGCTGGAGAAGGCCAATAAAGATGACAATGTGCAGATGTACCTGCTGGCACTGAAGAACGCGCTCCTTCCCGAGGCAATTCCAGTGCTCCTGAAGTATGCTGAGTCAGGAGAAGGGCCCATCAGCAGCCTTGCTGCCACTGCCTTGCAGAGATACGATCCTTCTTTTCTCACCAAAGAGGTAAGAAAATATACTGCCCAAGAAAAGAGGTGCAGGAGACTGTATTAAAGACAGAGGGTAAATTTCTTGTCATCACCAACATGGACAGTGAGGATGAGTACAGTCTCAGTAAGTTTGCCGATGGCACCAAGCTGTGTGGTGCAGTCACCATGCTGAAAGCAAGGAATGGACTGGTGGACACGTGCTAGTCAGCCCTCGGCTCCAGGGTCACACACAGCCACCAAAGGTCGCATGCAGTCTGCAGGAAAAACGGGGCTCTGCTCGCCAGAGGGAGCACTTGGGCACCTGTGCAGCCCCTCTTCTTTCTTGTGCTTTCACACACAAAGTAAGAGAAGGGTAAAATAGCTGCATTTTACCCTGCAGCCTCTAAGACTAGGAAAAGACATAGAAAATAGTGGGACAAGAGGTCCTGCCTCTGTTGCATTACCTTGCATTTCATTTCATGCAATTTCACCTGCTGCTGGCCATTAGGATTGAGGCTGTCAGGGTGCTGCTCTGCAATGAGCATGTTGGAGCCATTCAGTGGGACTACATGGCTTTCCATAGACTCCCCTGTAAAAAAGATGTGTCACAATCTTCTCTGGGACACACCACCACAGGCACTACTAGGAAATTTAAATAATTCTTGGTTTTTAAAGTACATTTTTCCTTAACAGTCAAGAAAATCTCTGTCTTACCGCTGCCACATTTGTTCTTAGTGCTGCTACTTATTTACAGCCCTGCTTTGAAAACCAGTGTGTAAGGCTGTATTTGGTCTGTGGCTGAGAGAACATAACAGATGTCCCACTTGTCCTTGTGGTCACTGAGCTATACATGTCTCAACATTCCAAAAGGACCATGAAAAACATGATGCTGAAAATATATCCTTATGTATTAGCCTTAGCTATGGAGCTAACTAAGCTAACTTAAGCTGATATTATAAACGAGATTCCAACCTGTACTTTGCCCAGTCATCTGCATGAGCACTGCGTGAATAATGTGTTTCCTGACCAGGTGAAGGAAACAATGAACAGGATATACCACCAGACTCGCAAAATCCACGAAAAGACAGTGAGAACCACAGCAGCTGCCATCATCTTAAACAGTAACCCATCCTACATGGAAGTGAAAAACATCCTGCTCTCCATTGGGGAGCTGCCTATGGAAATGAACAAGTACATGCTCTCCATGATCCAAGATATACTGCGCTTTGAAATGCCTTCAAGGTACATTAAGTTCAGTGTAAATAAACACAGCCCTTCCTTACAAAGAACACACAGGTTCTCATTAATTACTAAAAGAGAGTATAAAGGGATAACTTATTTTTATGGCCCTTGACTTGTTATTTCAGAATAAATCCCTTAATTTCAATGTAATTATTTTAATAGGTATTCACATTTTCACAAGTACAAAAAAATAATTTGGCATCTGACTTGCATTACTGTGAAAAATGTCTTCTGTTGATCTCCCTTCTCTCAGTTGGTCCCTTGCTTTTATATTTTCAGAACTAGTGATGCGGAAAAATTTTAAACATCACAGTGTGAGAATGAAAGTAATCAATATATATCTTCTTCTTAAAACCATTAATTTTCAAGTAAGACCTTCGCCTTTCTTGTTATGCCTGGAGGGAGTACCTAAAATTGAGAGACTCTGGGTTAGGGCAGATTTTTAGTGGGAAAAGGTAAAGGTTTTGAAGACCCTCTTTCCTACTGGGAAATTCACCCTCTCTCAAATTTTATCTTTCTACCAAAAAGTAATACATGTAGTACTGTAACATTTTTGTATCTCAGTGGTTTTGTCTGTTTGTTTTGAAATCCCACAGCAAAACAGTTCGGCAAGTTCTGAAGGACATGCGTTCCCACAACTACGATCGTTTCTCCAAGATGGGCTCTTCCTCTGCCTACACTGGATATATCACACGTATGTAACCATGAAGCTGCCCTTGAACCCTCTTTCTATTCCCAAACATTTCATTAATCCACTAGTGTAGTCACAGGTACCTTCTTTCTTTTTTAATTAAGGTGGTCCTGATGTATCGTCCACATACAGCCTTGACATCCTCTACTCCGGCTCTGGCATTTTACGGAGAAGTAACATGAACATCCGTGTTTTTGACAGAAGCACTGACCTTCATGCCATCCAGGTAACTGCCACACTGTGCATAATCACTTAGCCAGTATGTGGTCCTTTTCTTACAGCTTCTAAGTGAATTCAGCTAATGCTTAAGACCATAAGGTTTGCTGCACTGGGCAGAGAAGAAGCCAATAACAGGGGAAAACCAATAATAGGGGAAAATCCCACAATGTGGCATATGTTTGCCATAAACAAAACAACAAAACAAGTGTTTTGTCCTTCATCATACATCGTGGTCTGTGTCTGTATAAAGCCTATGCTGTTTATCTGATGTAATCAGTAAAAGCTTTGTGAGTTTGTAAAATCAGGTGCCAGTTAAGGTATGTCATAAAATGGAATTTCAAGGGGCAGGTCAAATGTACAAATCAAAGAGATTTTCATGTCTGTGTTTTACACTTTTCTTAATATTGGCAAGAACCTTCAGTATTGTAATTCTCCTAAATTTATGCAGGACAAAAAATTGTACAGTGGAACATCTCTGGCTTTTCCTCCCAGCTCTCCCTGAAAAATAGTTATCTATGAAATATAAGAAGTAAAGTTATATATAGGAATATATATTTCCTATATAGTTATATAAGAAATAAAGGAAAATGTGTTTGAAAGGAAACTAGTCTCAGGATTGTGGTCTGCATGTGGATAAATTCTGCTCAGCACCCAAAGGGCAAAAACATGGCGGGAGATTATTTTATTTTCCATATTTCCATATGCACTTCCTAGTTCCATTAAGTCTTAACCTCATACCTTTTCCACGACAAGTACACAGAATTAGTTATTTAGACATTAAGAAAATATGTGGTGTTGTTA
Source organism: Pyrgilauda ruficollis (assembly GCF_017590135.1). Lineage (NCBI taxonomy): Eukaryota > Metazoa > Chordata > Aves > Passeriformes > Passeridae > Pyrgilauda > Pyrgilauda ruficollis. The sequence continues at coordinate 3,557,281 of NW_024528266.1, forward strand.
ATAGTCTGAGTCAGGCAGGATTTTTTCATTGATTCTTTATCACTGTTCCTTCGTAGGTGGTTCTCGAAGCTCAGGGTCTGGAGTCCATAATAGCTGCAACTCCTGATGAAGGCGAGGAAAACCTGGACTCCTTTGCTGGCATGTCAGCCATTCTGTTCGATTTCCAGCTCAGGCCAGTGACATTTTTCCAAGGGTATGGTGATTTAATGTCTAAAATGCTCTCAGCAACTGGAGATCCCATGAATGTGGTGAAAGGACTTGTCCTCCTCACAGATTTCTTACAGGTACTAACAGCACACTATTTGCTTCTTTTTCTGTCTCTTAAGCACAGATGGTTCCTCCCCCACACTGCTATTGTAGGACAGCTTATTTTCTTTATTCTCAATGCTGATAAACCTGACCAGTGTCACACAGGTTACCTTTACTAGGAGAGCAATAGAAAAGTCATGGGTATTAAAAACCGGAATGAAATTACATGAAAAGCAACCTAGGACAAAGGTGAGAACAGATATTTTGGAAAATAAAGCAGAAACTTAACAAAAGCAAATCCAGCTGAGTTTCCTGTTGAAAACTCATATTGCACTCAGCTATGACCTCCCCTCCCACAGTTCCTTGTAATACAGTATTGTCCCATGTGACCACCTAAGTTTTCCTCTTCACAAGTTGTCCAGGGACCTTGTGTCCAGTTAGGTAATAATTGTCAGGTGAATGAATCAGATAACTATCCTTCAAAGAACAATGATAAGAGGTCCAAATTTCAACTGTTTGTTTCTAGGCAAAACAAGAAATTAAAATGAGGATTACACAGTTTTTATGCAACGGTCACTCCAAATGATTTGCTAATTTTGTGCTTAAATAGATTCACATATAAATATAACTGGCTACATAATGTGTTATTGGAGGACTAAGAATCTAGACATCTCTCTCAAAGTGCAGGGTCAGCACTTAGTTTGATATTTTTGCTCTTCCCAAGCTGGGATCTCCTTAGAACCTGTGGATTTAACAGCTATACTCAGCTCACAAAACATCTGCGGTCTCAAACTTTACTTTTGGCTTTTCCCACTTAATTCTTGGCAAAAGAAAATGCCACAAGTATATGATGAGACAATCCACTGTGCTCAAATTTACACAGAAACACCCTCTGCACATAACAGGTTTCCCCATCCAGAACCCAGCTCAGCTCCTTCTAATGGTATTTTAAGTCCAGAGGGCTACCCAAGTAGTGCCCAAATTGGCTAACTAAAGCTCATTCCAACAGTGCTTTACAGTTCACACGCAGATTATGGGCAAAAACTTTACTGTGACCTATTTAACAAACAGACCGCAGAGGTGAGAAAGATAATCATGTCTAGTCCTGAGCATAGGGAGCATTTAGAGAACTAAATATTTCCAACTGCTGTGCATGCACGAAGCTCCAGACATACTCTGGCTGAATCAGCTGGCTGGGCACCCCTAGAGCTCTGTCCGCCAGCAAATTCTCCACTCCTTGCCTTTGGAGAACCTCTCAAAAGTCTGGGGCAGCCAGGGCTGGGACTGTGTGCCATTTTTAACAATATCAGGGTGCAGTGATTTCAGTCAGTCACTGCCTTTTTGGAAGCCTTGGCAGCAGTGTCTTACCTCCACACCCCACAAGGGCAGGAATGGTTTAAAGCACTGTAGAACACGGCTTCAGGCTGAGCTGCCTTTTAAGCACAGCCCATCTTTCTCAGAGTGGTCTTATAGCTACACTCCACCTCAACAGCACATCAACATGGTTTTGGCACTTCCATGTGGCCACAGTGTTGTTTGAGCGCTAAGAATAACCAGAAGTTGTATTCCTGCTACAAAATAAACAGCTCTCATAAAACTGTTTTCGAGACTCCTAAGTCACCTGCAGTAAAGTTCAGCAGTGTTAACAGTTCTCCTAGACAACCCACCTGCCAGAAGCCCAGAGAAATTAAATACTGTATTGATAGGTCAGAGAAGCCTCTTGAAAGCCAGACCCCAGTGGAAGGTAGCCAGTTCCCAGAGAAGTGCTTGTTGCAGCCATCTCTGCATTGCATTACAATAAGGTTGCATTGCAGTGCAGTACATAAAGACACTTTCTTATTGAAACATGGCACACTTCAGCATTTTAAACAGTAACAAATGACTGATTCTGATCTTTTGGGTCACGTTTTCCTCTGCAAATGAAACACAAAGCTTAAAATAGGAAAGCAAAGGAAAATACTTCTCCTTAGGAGGCTGGGTCCCTGTGATTTACACCTCCCATCAGCCTGGATTGGATTTGCACATGAGACGAGGGACAGGGCTGAGCTATAAATAAGGAAATAGATGAGCTAGTAAAAACACAAGACCAGTGCCCCTTAACTTCTCTGCTGGTTGCAGTGACAAATACAGCTTAATTCTAGGTAGCATTTAAGTCTTGAACCATGCAGCCTTTGTAAACCCAGCCTACTTTAATATTCTTGGGTGCTATTTGACAATACACCTAAAAATATCTGCTCCTCTGGTTGTGTGTACATATCTCTGCCAGCATGTATACTGTTACCTCCTCACTCATTAGCAGCTGCCCACCAATCCAGTCCCAATTAAAAGCAAAGTAAAATAAAGTAAAACAAGCTTTATGTCCACACCTAAACAGACCAACAAGGGAAGTATTTTATGCCCCATTGCAGTCAGTATAAAAACTCCCTTTGATTTCAGAAAGATTTTGATTTCAATCCATGATTTTAACTTGGATGAAAATAAGAAATCAGAGCATCATATGACCACACTTGCTGGGGTCACATTGGATTTATAAGCCACAGCCAGCCCACTGCATTCTTTAAATCTCAAGCCCACTTTAGCAGCAACTGACTGCCAAGGTGGCTCTGCCAAGCTGGTTCTGTCAAGGAAATAATTTCAAGGATAATTAACTTACCTTAAAAGGTGAAGTAACCATGTACAGCTACCATAATTATCCGAGTCTTCTATTACAGCCAGATAACTTTAATATTCTGAACAAAAACCTTCCCTGGTGTTGCTCCTTGCTATAGGGATTAGGAAGCTAGGCTGACTCTCTACTTGCTTCTTTCTGAAATCTTGGAATAGCATTAGTTGGAGCCACTGAACTACTGAATAGCTAAGAGGAGAATAGAGACTTCTAGGGTGCCTGGACATCAAAAATGGGCAGGAAATTCACATTCCCACGTGTCCTATAAAGGCCTGCAACATTACAGGTGCTGAGGGTGCCATAGGCACAGAAACCTGAGAGGAGAGAGAAAACCATCTGTGAGACTGGAGAAGGTGTCCTGTGAGGCACATGACCAAAATAAACTTTTCCCAAATGAATATTTCTTTTAAAATGGTGAATTAATCCACTAGTTCTTAGGGAAGCAGGACAGCTATATAAAGGGAGCTAGATTGCCAAACTGGGTGAACCTTGAAATCTTGGCTGTGTGTCAAACCTTAAAAGGAATGAACTGCCATGACCCTGAGCTGTATTACCACTTCCGAAATTGACTGTATGGATGTGTTTCCAGTCCAGCCTTACAGGTTTCATGAAGCCATGAGCACATTTGATATTTGACAGGAAATGCATTTAATGCGAATTAAGGCGCATTAGCTGATGTGTTTGGCCACCCAGCCACTGAAGACATAATTCCTGTCATATGGTGGGTTTGGAGCCACTGCACAAGTGGCAGCATCCTACTGTGCCAGTGCAGGACTGCTCAGGGGTGCTGGGCACACTGCACTGCACTGTGCTGGGCTTCCAGCAAGGACTTCAATCTGATTCAGCAGGAGTGCCGTCACAGCCTCCGTGGGGCTTGCGTGGTACCTCTTGGAGACATGATATTCCCTGCAGTGACACTCCATGCAGAAATCATGCCAGCTGGCACACAAGGGAGAGGGGAAGGGTGCAAGGTGCCTTGCTGTAGCTTCATCCCATTTTTGAGGGAGGGAGGTGCACCAGGATGTTTTGTCCATCCTTTCGGAAAATCCCTCTATTCCTTTTTGTTCCTGCAAAATGGCAAGTGCTGTGAGTGCAGGACCAAAGGGAATGAGGAGACCTCTGAGGTCTGCAGTCAGTAACCTGTGCTTTCCCGTGTCTCCAGGAAATCCAGCTGCAGTCTGGGCCCACAGCCAGTGCAGAGTTCATGGGTGGACTGGCCATCGACATCTCCGGAGGGATGGAGTTCAGCCTGTGGTACCGGGAATCCAAAACCAACGTCAAGAACCGGTGAGATACTCCCAGCACACGCTGGAGCTTAGACAGCTCAGGCTTCTGAGCCAAGGTAGCACCAATGAGACGAATTTAAATATAAAAGACCTAGTAAATGAGTTAAAATTTAGCAATTAAATAAATATAATTAAATAGTTATGTGCATAGGAGAATGTCTGTACTTCTCTTTTCCTTTCCACCTGGATAATACCAGTTCCCACTGGTCTCCTGTGAATTTATGTGCCTTTACGTGAAGAACAGGCTCTTTTGAGGGCAGTTTTTATGCATGTATGCTAGGACTGTTTATAATTCAATTTCCTCTTTTTTAATGTGTTTTGAAACAATTGTAATGCCTACTTTTTTTTGTAGGGTAGCCGTGTTTATAGCTGGTAACACCGAGGTGGATTCCTTCTTTGTAAAAACTGGTATGGATACCACTTTGGAAACAGAAACAGCTTTAGACTTCATCTCCACGGTGCAGTTTTCACAGTACCCATTTTTGGTCTGCATGCAGATGGATAGAGTGGACTCTCCATTCAGGTAAGAACTAAGAGTACACACTTTCTGAAGTGTCTTTCCAGCCAGGTGCTGGAACTTTTGGTTTTCACAGACACGAGATTAACCACTGAGGCCAAATTCCAGCCTAACACGATGAGGTGCAGTGCAGGCTGTTACACACACTGACCTCTCTGCTAACCCATTCCTCCCTGTCCCTCACCCCTCAGATTCAGAAATAACCTTTCTGAAGATCACAACTGATCAGCCCTGAATGTGCACTTCAGTTCAATTTTTAAATTTGATTTTGCAAGTGAACTAACTTAAGTGGCAGGACAGTAGTGCCCTTGTGTGCAATCAGTGTTGATTGATGGTGATCTCAGGCTTTGCCAGCAGTAGTTCTCTATTATACTTTTGAGAAAGGAAGTGCAAAGCCATACATGAGCTGAAGTGGAAAGTTCTCTTCATCATCTGCTATTTACTCATGTCAACAAAAGTACCTGGTCTGGTACTCCTGCAGCCATTGTGTTCCATCATGCTTTATTAAGGCATCAGTTTTCCTGAAAACTAAGCAACTGTGTAGTAAGGTTTAAAAGATGCTCTTCAGTAGCCAAATAATAGTAATTAAATTGCCTTCATTGGGCATACTGCTCTCTCCTAATCCCTATTTGCTAAGACCTAAGGAAGATAACATTTGTAGAGCCTGTGCCAGATTTCCATTCAGGTTTTTCTCATCCAAGAAATGGTTAAAAACCTGAGAGGATTTAAAGACTTTGAGAACCTTCAGGAAATCCTACGAAAACAGTGTCTGCTATTCTGCAGCTACTAGAACATCTGCTCACTGGGGAAGGGCCACCAGGCTGTGTGCAAGGTGTTTGTAACGGGGTGCAAGCTCTGCGCAGAGCTGCTGATGCCAGAGCGCGCTGCTGTGTCTTTGCAGGACTCACATGACCAAGTATGAGAGCCTGCCCTCTGGCAGGCGCTACACCGCCAGGAGGGGGAAGGCAGCCACGCTGGCAGGGAATGAATACCCTCTCCACCAGGAAAACTCCAACATGTGCAAGAAGGTGTTCGGAGCAAAGTCTGACTCTGCTGGCAGCTGGTTTTGAAAGCAGCACCTGGGCTCCTGCTTTCCTGAGTCCCTCAATGACTTAGGCCTGCAGACACCTTACCAACGTGGAGCTTGACCTTGCACTGCTGCACTTAATGGGAAATTTGCCATTGATTTCAACGGGCCGGGATCAAGCTCTCAGTGCGTGCACAGTGTTTACATATCAAACTATATTTAAAACTTTTGTAAAAAAAAAGCCCTAAGGCAAATAAAGACCAATTTGATAGCATTCCGTGCACTCCCGTAAGGGTGGTGCTTGTTCTTCATTTTTACATTCTTGTGGCCAAAAGCAAAAGTAACCCTTCATTTTTTTTTTTCCTTGGGGAATACAGAAGTCTGTGTTTTTGATGTGTGGGAAGAACAATTATGATGTATAAAGAATGATTATTTATAAATGTATTTTAAAGTATTTGGGTGTTTTAGGCCTATGACCTAACCCCATTCAAATATCCAAGTACAATTAACATCCAGATAGGACCATGAATTCCTGCTTACTCAGTATTGCCTGTTTACAAAAAAGCAGGTGTTATTTGACATGATTTTAAAGGATTTTGTGGGGTTTTTTTTAAGCAGGCAGAACTTGATTATTATTATTTATCTTTTGGAGTTTTTTTTTTATTAACTGCTGTAGTTAAATACAATTGATTAACAGTGTGGGGTTATGTTTCCAGAAAGAACTTACAGTTGCCTTAATTCTGTTCTCATTGAAATCAATGGTGTAATTTCTGTAGCTACCAGAAGCAGGAGCAGAGTTAAGCCAATACTGGCAGCTCATCAAGGCTGCCTCCTAAAAATTTGTCTCCCTGTGTGTAATCAAGGCAGGGGCATTTCAAAAAATGAGCATGCACTAAGGCAATTCTGAACTATGAAGAAGGAAAGGATCTTCAAAGAAATAGATTTTGCATGCACAGTCTGGCAAAGCTTGTGCTGAGCCAGAACATTTTCTTCTAGGTAAGTTAGGCTTGTATTTCAATGCAAATTATAATCACTACTCAGAGAAGTCCTCTGATTAAAATTACTTAGACACTTCAAACAGTGTCTTCATAGGATCTGTGGGAAAAAAAAAAGTTTTACATCAGCATTACAGATTAAAAAAGAATATACCCCATCCCAGCTCAGCTGACCTCTGATCCATCTGATTTAATTTTTTATAGGACAAGGTGGGCAAATGCTGAAGTAAAATTAAAAGCCAAGAAGAATTGATTATTTTTAAAAAACCCAAACCCAAAAGCAGGCAGGAAAAACTCATAAATTGTCATGAAAAAATTTTATTACAAGATTAAGAAAAAAATCCAAACTCTTTTGTGTTGTAAAAAACCAAGAGTGCAGAAATCTGCAAAAATCAAACTGTCAGTGGGATGAAATGGTCTGCTTGTTGTCTTTCCTGAAAATGCTGGCACATTTCTAGTCAAAGCCTAAATAAAACAGGTTAAAAATACAGTGTGAAGAAATTGTTTCCAGTCTTATTGTCTGTTATTTCTGGGTAGGGAAAGCCTCTCATTGGGGAAGGAATGCTGTTGATTGGAGTAAGAGGAACCATTTTACTCACCTTCACAATATGAAGCAATAACTTAAATTGGCACTCACATCCCGGGCTCCCTCTCTAATCAGGAGACCTCCTGCTCAGACGAGGATGCACCATGGGCTGGAGGTGCCTGCCCCAGCCCTCTGCCCAGAGGAAAGACCCAGGCACTGCTCCTCAGGGTCAGTACTGCCCTCAGCATCCACTCACAGTCTGCTCCCTGCTGCAGACACTCTGATGCCTCCACTGCTGCTTCAGGAACAAGCTGAAGACAAGCTTTTGCATTTGTTATTAATACTTGCTCTTTGTGTCACACAAAACAAAAATAAAAGTAGAGATACTTACTCACATACCAGCAAGAGGCAGTTTCCTCCTGAGGTGACCTGACACCCTAAACACAGAAGGTGGACAATGAAATATCTGCCAACACTCATTTACTTGGAAAGAGTCGAGATATCAACAGATGACACCTCAGCCCCACTCTGCCAGGCTTGCCTATCAATTTACAACCCAAGATCAGAATAAAAAGGTTCTAGATAATGCAATTTATATCTGTAAGATCTTTGTCTGGTACCAGCAATCCTTACACCTTACCAGCAAGGCTTACCCCTTCTCAGTTGTGTCAAATTGAAGAACCAGCCTGTAAGGGCAATTGGACCTCCCACAGCTTTGACACTTAAACAAGCCCCTGAGACCCACACCGCTCCTTCAGGAGGGATACATGTCTTCATGGATACCCCCTGGCATGGCAGCAGATGCTTCTGAAGCCATCTGACCCCAACAGCTGGACATAATGGGGATTCCAGGAGAGGTTTAGTCCAGCAGCTGGGTAATGGAAGGCCATGGCTTCCTTACTTGGGCTCCATAGCTACGGAAACAACAAAAGTAACAAACTTCTAAAAATAAGGTGAAATGAATACATTGCTCAAGCCTGCATTTGAAGGGAAAACACATTTAGGGTTACAAACAAAGCAAATGCTCTGTTAATCCAGTCAGTGGGGGTTAATCAAGATGTACAATATGTATTTAGTAATGGTATTACATCTACTTTTAAGTAACCAGCAGCGGTAGCAATTAAACAATAATTAATACATGAAGTTCAGAGAAGCAAACAAATGCTTGGTCCTTTCTAATTGGAAGCCACAGAAGGAACAGTGCAATGATAATCCAGCTAAGTCCAAAAATCAAGCCACTTGCAATAGAGCAACAGAGACTTGGAAACTTTCCCCTACAGGTTTCCAGGAGTGCTAATTTTTAGTGTTTTTCATCTACTCTTAAAAAATATTCATATATATAGGGATAGAGTTTGGGTTTGGCAGGCAGATTACAAGTTCTCAATAGCAACAAGCCTAGGGGTCAGCAATTTTAATATAGGTGCCTTTTTTTTTTTTTTTTTTTTTTTTTTTTTTTTTTTTTTTTTTTTTTTTTGTATTATGTTCTATGTTTGGATAGCTTGTTTAGATCTGACTAAGTTTTAATCAGGGAATTATCTGCTTCTCATTTTTACTTTGTTCCTACTCCTTTTCACAATACAGTTGCACTTTTACCATCACTCCTACCAGTGATATTTTAATGGCTATGTAGAAACTTACAAGATTTTCTCCAACAATCCTTGAAAATCCCAGACATATTCCACTTTTCAGTTTATTTAAGGTATCATAAAAAATCCTCATACTTTAATTTCAGTGGATTTGTGTGGTGTGAGGCACTTTGTGGCTGGACAAACACTGGTTGCATTACTGGGCTTCTTAAGGAAAGGTTCAAGTTCATGTCTCTCAGTTTATTTGCTTTTCACCTCTCTTTTGTGGAGGTTTCAGCTTCAATTTTCCATCTATTGTGAGAAACCAGCAGTGCTGTGAAAATCTTACAACAGAGCTCCACTGAAATCAGGCTCCAGGAGTTCTCCTTCAAGAAAAGCAGAGTTCCCAAATTTTCCAGTTCACAACTGCAGGTCCCTTTGCAATTTCAGACCTCTCTGATTTTAATAAAGTGATCCAAGGTCTTTCTCTCTGCTCTACACACTCACTATTATTTTGTGTCTGTTTTGGTCACCCTTTATCTCCTGGTAACCCAACTTGCTTCAGTTTTCCTTTAAGCAAAAGTGTTCTTTTAAACTGCAAAAGTAATACTTTTGTTTTCAAGTCTGTTTGGGGATTTTTTGGTGTTTAACTCATGCTCTTTTAAACACTTGGACTTAACAACAGAAACCTTTTCAATCTCCATGAAGACAGAAGAAACACACTAAAGCAGCAAAAGACTTTTTCCTAGCAATAGTTCAAGCAACAATGCTATCCACTAATAAACTCCTCTTATCTTTGCTTGTATTGCAATATTAGGCAGTGAAGATAACATAGAGAGTGGGCATACAAAAGTTATTCACCCCACCAACTGCTCTCTCTGAACACATTACAACAGACAAATTTGCAGTTCTTTGGATACCCAAACCCATTCACCAGTCAAAGACAGTTCAATGAAACTGGGGAGTTCTTTCTTAAATTATAATTGGGTAAAAAAATAAGCAATGCCAACTTCCCTTTGTCGTAAGAGGAAAGAATAAAGAGAGATCAGGTCAGAAAGAGATTTTCAATGCGGGGACAAACTCAGGGAGACTCTGAGTGCAGGGTTTTTGATGTGCTCTCTGGTGTAATCCTTTCTCCTGTTGCTGTTTACATGTTAAATCAAGTAGTGCCTCTGTTTTCACTTGTTCTGCACAACAGCCAAGGTAACTTTGCAAATATACAACCAAGCAGGACTGCAGGCTTACTTGCAGTGTGTCTTTTACTGAAAAATACATTTTATTTATCATAACATTCAAGAGAAAAAAACAAAAACAAAAACAAACCCCAACATAATACAAATGCCAACTCATTCAGTTACAAACTTTGGTACTTGGCAGTTCCAGACACTCTGTTCTCACGTGGCTGTGACGCTCCGAAGTGCTCCCACCGCAATTCCCAGAGCGACGCCGCGTCCTTCAATCCCAGGCCCGCGGCACCCTGCAGTGGGATCACTCTGGATTTCAGCTACACACTTGCCACAGTGTTGTCTCCATTGAGAGCAGCTCAAAGAGTCCATTTCTCTCCAGTTAGACATCTTCTGTTTCTTAACTCTTCCTCCACAGGCAACAATCATCAACACGATGCGTTCACGGCGTTTTCCCCTTTGCCTTGCAGCCCACCCCTCTCTCATCAGACATACCACCCACATCCTCTTAACAATCATTATCCTTACTTCACACTTGCACTTTTAAATAGCTTTACACTGAAAACTTACCACCCCTTTAAAAATGAGAGGAAAAATAAAGGGGCGGGGAGGGGGGAAAAAAGAAGAAATACAAAAAAAAAAGAAATAGGTGAAAAAAAGCACAAGCATTTTTGAAGTATGTGTTCTCAGGTAGCCACAAGTTAATGGCAATATATAAGCATAAGGAATGACACTTTGGCCATCAACACTAAAGAATCAAGGTAGCACTGAATACAGACAAGGGGGAAAAACACCCCACACAACCCATAAATACATTTCAAATCATTCACCAGTTGATTCACCAAGGGCTGAATTTGATACTGAGTGAAACCAACCCTGTTGCAAAAGACCAGAACAACATCCTGGTGCATCACTCCAGTTCCCCTCAAACTTTTAACTGGATCCTGACCTAAAATGCATGGACAGTAGGCTGGCGCAGCCCTCAAAAGGCTGAGAGCAGGAGCGGGAGGGAACTTGAGTGGTGCACAGGATTTTGCCCTGCTTTGCACATGGGGTGAATTTCAGCTGTAACATACTATGACTGCACCGTGAAACATATAATACTAGCAGCTTGTGAGCCCTGACATGGAGGGTTTGACTCTAATCCAAGATACGTGGTTACACATCACCCCATGCACTGGAGAAATTCACCACTCGTATACAGGGAGGAGCACCATATTACCAGAGCTTTTTTCTGGTGACCTTTTGTGGCATTATCTGCTGGGTCCGGCTTGACTCAAGCCCAGAGATCGGGTTCTGCAAAGAGAAGAACCTGGTGCTCAGGTCTGCAAGGCATTCGGCACTCTGGGATGAGTTCAGCAAAGCTTTGCATAGATGGGTGAAGGAAAAAATCCTTCCACTGAAGTCCCCAGGAGTCTGCTTAAGTGTCTGAAGTTGGAGATGCATGTGAAGGCTTTGATGGGTTAGCGAAGCGAAGCACCTTGCAAAACTGACCCCTTGATACAAACAAGAAGTCTTTTTAGTAATAGACAAAATCAAGTAAACACTGTTTGACATTAGGATTGACACATTCCACTGAAGTAAACTCCCCTGAGAAAATAAATAGCTGTTGGTATTCCCTCATTTCATTGCTTTCATCTCCACAGGCAGTGAAAAAAAAACCCTGCAAAATTTACCTCCAACAAACACATGTTCAAATCCTGGGCAGCTGTTTTCTATGCTTTTTTTTTTTTTCCTTTCAAGTACACCGGGTGAAACTGTAAACCTGAGGTTGTGTGTGCAAACCTATATCTTGTAAACTGCAACGGGAAACTCCGCTCCGAGCACCGATATAGGAAAAGGTAGGACAGGAACACTGTGGAACAGGGATGCTAGTATTATACTGAACGTGTATGTCACAGGGAGCCATCCACTCTGGTACCTGCACTGTCCTGCAGTCCCAAGTACGGTTGTGTCTAACACTGATACTCTAATCACAACACCTATCAGTCAGGAGAAAGGTGGAGAAGCATTCGTCTCCTCTAAGAGGCACTCAGCCCCATCCCAGAGGGCAGTTAGAGCTTGTGATGCAGGCTGCACAGCTGAAGAGCACAGGGATGAGCCTCACACGAGCTGTGCTCTAGCTGGGCACACCAAGCTCTTCAGAAAGGGCTGGAATAGTCACTGGATTTCCACAAGGGTGAAAATGAGAGAGAAGGTACATGAGAAATCACTCGCTATCTGCACACTTGTAGTGCATTTCATCCTGAGGGCAATTACAATTTGTGCCTGTAAACAAATAAATTGCACTGAGATACAATCTCACACACGTGCTTAAAGACAGTTCTACCTGAGTTTTCTGTACCTCGTGAGTTACTCAGGAAAATGAAAACCCAGGACTTATTTTAAAAATGGGAAGCTTTCCTAGCTGCAGGAAGCCTTGAGAACAGGTGGAGAAAAATCCTGCCTGTGGGCAAATGCTTAAATAAAGACTTTTGGGATTTGCATTTAGACTTCAAAATTCTAATCTGTTACCTCAAGAAAGCTTTATGTTATATCATTTAGGTTTGGTCTCAAATTTCTTTGCTTCCCAAAACCAAAATTTTGGGCAGGGAACAGACTATTGAACTTCAGTTTTACTGTCATAATAACAATTCTCTGCTGCTGAGACAAACTAGTTGCTGGTAACAAAACAATCAGTTTGAGCAGAGTTGGACATATAAATCACTGCACTGTCAGTAACCTTATTGCATATTTTTTTGTTCAAAAGGTAAGTATTTTCTTAGAAAATTGTAATTTTAGCCCTCAGATGAACCTGTCAAACAGCTAAAGAAACAACTCCTTAGTATTGAGGCTGTAACATTTAAAAATGAATCTCACAGGGCAGTGACTAGGATTATGTTTTCAACAATGTTGCAATTTAAGGAAGAACAGACTGCGGTCTTAAAGGAAAATAAATGCTTTTCTCACCTTTAGAACCAGGATTTTAAAATATTACATTCAATTTCTGGTTTCCCAGTATTTAAACTCTGTCCTAATTAAGGCAACTTGTGATATTCAACACAGTACAGAGGAGCAAACAAAAAATGAAAGCAATCAAATGTGTTTTCTGACACTTACACAGTTTGTTTTGAACCATAGCAAAAATAAACACTAAGGATAAATTTAACACTACAGCTCTCTTCCTTTGCAATTCCAAGTGAGAAGCAGAGAGTACAAAAAACCATCTGATTGCAAATTGTGACTAAAACCTGTATGGAAGACCCTCATTTACTGCAATAGGAGAGAACTGAGGGCTTAATTTCATTTTTGAAGAGCTGCAGGGCTGCACTGGATCATCACAACACATTCCAGGGACCTGAACGAAGCTGTGTGGTGATCCACACTGAAACACTGCTGCATTTTCACCCTGCATTTTACAAACAGCTGTAGTGGCATCACTACCATTAGCTACCAGCACAGAGGCAATGCCTAAAGCCTGCAGATCGGCTTCAGTACAAAAAGAACTTTGCACAAAATAATGCAGTAATTTAGTGCTGCTCACATAATTAAATGTAGGCATACTCCAAAACAGGGGGGCATTTAGGAGAAAACAAGAAACTTACATGCTTGTTTTGTATGATGAAGCAAAAAAAATTGAGAAAACTGTAGAAGCAGTTTTTAGGATTAATGTTGAAGAGTTACCAGGTGTATTTCAAATTAAAGAAGCACAATTCTTCTTCCTTATCCCTGTGGAAAAACAAACAAACAAAACCAGAAAAGCATCATTAATACAGATTGTTAGAGCACTGCCACAACAATCTGAACAATCTTTACTCCTCTGGAGAAGTGCATAAATACCTCCTTTGTCGTCACACTGTTCCTGCTCCTCATTTCCTAGGCTACTGCCAGCAATCAGCCAAGGGCACCCAGGTTTGCAAACCGAGCCAGTTGCTGGGCAGCCCTGGTGTTTAGAGCAGAACCCATCCTTGCTGCTCAAGGTGTGGAACGTGCTGTGCCTCCCAACCCCACGGCTCCCAGCACACAGGTCCTGGGGAGCCCCAGGGACACAGGTGGAGAGAGGCCAACGTCACCTATGCGGGATCTCAGCGATCCACCCGCGCTGTTCAAGACCTGGGCGCTCTCCTCACCAGCACAGCATCCAGCATGGAACACATCAGGAAAAGGGAAACAACCCACACCCACGTGCTCTAAGATTTGTGCAGTTAGCTCTTAAATACTGGCTCAGGAAATCATCCTGGGCAGGAGGAGTCATTAAGGCCACCACGAACTTTTACTGGTACCAAGGCTCAGCATTACTGAAATGTTTCCTAAGTAGCCACAGTTTTGAGCACAAGGTCACACCTATATCCATTTGTAGACTGATTTACTAGATCAAGTGTTAGAGCCTGCTTGGTTCTTGGAATATTCCAGTACTTCCCACTAAAACTGGATAAATTCTTTACTAAATTCTCAGCAAAGGCATCAGCATAAGTACCTCTGTACTGCATATTACGCTGTAAGCTGACTTCTTGACTTAGTAATGAGGAACATACATCCTCATGAACAGGGAACAACTAAAACAAAGTGTAAAAATACCAATTTATGAGGCTTTAAAATCATTTTTATATACTGTCCACACAAAATTAATTTTCAAAGGAAAGCATAGATTATGTGATAGCAATTAAGAAGAAAACACAACTGATAAGTATATTTGCTTATGTATTCCTGTACCTGTAAGGTGTTTATGCTCATGGTTTAAAGAGAATAATAAAAAATACCTTTCCAATATTGGCAGTACAGTTTACTACAGTTGCTTTCTACTTTGCTACCTTTTCTTTTCTCATTTATTTACCTAACAGGAGGCAGAAACTCCAGAGAGTAAAATATGGGAAGAGATACAAAAGTTAAAGACACATTTTCATTCACTCCTACTGGGAATGAGCTCCTGTCAGGCAGTTCACTCTCTACAGGCTGCTTCTGTCTAGGCTTGGATGCAAGTTTATTTGCACTGAAAATTAGCATCAAGGAAGAAGTGCAGCAGCCAAGGATGATGTTGCTAAAGCTCCCCATTTACTGGGAGTGAAGAAGAGGAGGGAGAGAAGCAAGCATAAGATATTGCTCAGAAATATGCACATATTTTCCACTATTTTCTGCATATCAAGAACTTAAGAATAGTTCAGAAATGGCGGCTTGGATTTTGTCAGAACACAAACTGATGGGATCCATTTCATCCCAATGATTATGCAGAAAAGAGCACCAGATACAAAGGGAAGAGCTGGAAGAGCAGCAGATGTGCAGGGGATTCGGTGTCAATCCACCGCAGGCATCACACCACCAGCAAAACTTCAAGTCACACTGACCCCCACAGGTGACAGAGACCAAGATGGAGCAGTCCTTTACACAGTGGTACAGTTTGTGAATGAAGATGTGAAAGAAATTGGGCAAAGAAATTAAGAAGAGAGTATGTGCAGTGCAGAAAGGAATTCAGGAGTGGAGAAAAAGAGCATCCATTCAGCTCATTTTGCCTAGCAAAAAAAAGGGACCTGAAAGGACAGTACGTTATCCAACTCTCACACTCAAAGGATGAAATCTGGCTGCTTTAAAATCCATTTTAGCATCTGCACAGCATTGCTGCAATCAAAAAACCCTGGTCTGGTGTGAAAGCAATTAACTGGAATTAAAAAATGTTAGCAACAGTTCACCCTTAGATTCACATGAAATTTTACTGCTGTTCTTGTTAGGGGAAAAACACTACCCTGAGGAAACAAATGCTTTTCATCAGGAATGGAATGCCAACAGATAGAGGAAAAGAATGGAAAACAAAAGATAAAGCAGATAATAAAAGAGAGAAAAAGAGGAAAAATTATCCACAGGGACATGAAAGTCATGTAGGTGAATGAAAATAACAGGAAGAAGAAGGTTACAGATGTGATGCCCTTCTGGCATTTACCTCATTTTCCACAGAGAGATAAGATACAGGAATAACCAAAGTCTAATGACAAGTTAAACACATCCTGCACCATGCAGTTAAATTTATTTCTTTTAAGACTGTCAGAACAGGTCAAGGAAAAAAAGTGCATCCATTGTCCAGCAGCAGGACACCTCCCTCAGCAGGTCTGGGACAGCCCAGACACCCCTGTCTGTATGAGACAGCAAATGCCTTGGCATGATCCAAGGTTGAAAGGATGGCAAATGAAACTCAAGTCTGCACCCTGCTGAATGACCTTCTGCACTGAGCATGCACCACCAGTCTTTTGGGGCAGCTTTCACACAGCTCTGCCGTGGTAGAGCTCTGACACAGCACAACAAAGCAGGGCTGCTGTTTTAACTCCACCTGTGAGAAAGAGCAATTTGGTGAGAGCATCACCTGCCTCACCAGGCACTGAAGGCAAGCTAAGTACATGATAACAGGACAATCCTTTGGGAACTGAGGGACAGGGCACACCAGGAAATATGATGTTTTGCACTTTTAAAGAGTGAAAAAGACACAAGAAAAGCTGGAGGTTTTTGTTTAGTTAGTGTTACAAATACATCTACTATATATCCCACCTTTTAAAAAATGTCAAATCTCTCATCTGAAATCTAACAAATCCCTTCTGCTAGCCATCTCAATTCAGCCTCCAGACCAAAGGGAAAATAATGAACTACTTTCTGCCATTTCATCTAGGTTCTCTGACTTTACTGGCAAGATGAACTCAAGCAGCACAGCAGAGCTCAAGTTAAACTGGCACGTTGCCTGTCCTGAGTGACCCATAAGGGCCAATGAAAACAACTTCATCCACAGCCAGGATAAAAGAAAGGAACTTTCAAGATAAAATAATTACAAACAGAGAAGTAAGTGTATAAATCACATTGCTAAGGTTTCATTCAACAAATAATCTACTGTGTAGTAGGTGATGCAAACAAAAAAAAATTAATGCAAAATAAATAACGCAAGTGCTGGAAGACAAAATTTACCCTCAAGCATACAACGGGGCAAAGCTCAGCACAAACTGATGACAAACCCAAACTTCTGGCTGTCGCCACTCTTCCACTCTTTCTCTCTGCCTTTTCATACACACCAAAAAACCAACTCTGTGAATTCTTGGTAAGCCACAAAAGATTTGGCAGCTCTACCTAATACTGCACGTGATAAAGATGAGCCATGCATTCTAATGCAAGAGGCAGAAGGAGCAGTGACACCAGTCCTGAAGGCACTTCTGCAATGTTTTAGGTCTTTTAACATGAAATGTTCCTTGGTTATTTTGCACAGGACATGCTGCACCACACCAGTTTCAGTGCATGCTGAAAGGACAGGAGCTCAGTGTCCCTGCATGCACACCCCTGAGTTTGGAGGCTGGCCCTGGGTACAGCCCCAGGTAGCTGGACACTGTCAGGACTCTGGCACTACAAGCTCAGAGGTGCTGTGTAAAACTGTGCTTTGCAGCAGAGCCCCGGGGAGCCCTCCTGCAGCACAGCACAGGCAGCTGTGGGCACCTCTGCCCCTGCCAGCAGCCCCACGGCTCCCGGAGAGCACACCTGGGACTGCTCCATGCATCCTGCTTTCTCACCCCACTAACAAGAAGGACCCAAAATAAGGGTTTGCTTCCATTAGACCCCTCTCCCACTCTTCTTGAGGTTGGGAAGAAATAGGTACAGGGGAAAGAGAGAGGTGCTCACCTCCCCTGGGGAGGAAGAGGTAAGAGGTGAGACAAGAGGAAGATGTGATGCCAAGGTGAAGGGGCTCTTTCATGGCTTGCAAGATGAGTCCAGATGATGAATCCAGAGATGCCCAACCACACTGCCATTCCCGGGAGCAATGGGAGGTGCCCCAGCCATGGGGTTGCACAAATACAGGTTGTGTGATGAGTGGCTACGGTGTGCTTCTCTGAAACTGCCAAAAAAAGAAGCTCCAAGGACTACTGAACTGCACGGAGTGGTGTGCCTAACCTTTCTGTATTTTACACCCTAGTGAGGGCCCCTGTGGACCCTTTCTCCCCTGAGGAGAAGCTGCGGCGCGGCCGTCATTTGCACATTAACCCGCTCTGCCCTGACCCATCACGGGTGACTGCCGGGCCCGACAGGCAGCACACACGCACTCACCCGCGCTCTTCACCGGTGCTCCACCACGAAGCGCATGGTGGTGCCGTCGAAGGAGGGCGGCGCGACGATCCGCGGGCCGGTGGCCGGCGCTGTGATGCTGATGACCGGCTTGGCCTCGGCTGCCCCGTGCCGCGGCGGCGGCGGCCCCTTGCTGGTAGCCACGTAGTAGGGGCTCTCGGCAAAAGCTGCCTCTGGCGCGGCGGGGCTGCCAGGCTCTGCCGGGGCGCTGCCGTCGCTGCCCGAGTGGGACAGCGGGCGCTGCAGGGCGCCGGCGGGCAGCACGGTGGCGGCGGGCAGGAGCCCGGGGTAGAGCATGTACGTGGTGCCATAGGCACCGGCGTTGAGAGCAAGGGGCGAGAGAGGCAGCGGGACGGGAGCCACGGCCGGCTGCTGGGGCACCGGCACCTCCACGTACTGCCCGGTCTCGGGGTCGAAGAGGCGCCGCTTGAGGGGCTGCTGCACAGGCGTGTCCACCAGGTAGTACTGCCCGGTGCTCACGTCCAGCAGCACCTTGCGCTGCGTCTGCGGGAAGGGCTCGGTCGCTGTGGCCGCGGCGGGCACGGAGGGCGAGAAGCAGAGCAGCGGCGGCGGCGCGGCGCCGGGCAGGGCGGCGAAGGGCAGCGGCGGGCGGTACAGGGCGGCGGGCGGACC